>NW_024609401.1:47500-102500 GCF_018296145.1 Oncorhynchus tshawytscha | reverse complement strand
TCCCTTTGAGTATTTTAGTTTTACTGGTATATTCAACTGTCAGAAAATGTGCTGTTTTTAATAATTGATAGGGAATAATGACAACAAATGAGAAAGATAATGCGTTTACTAGTACTTAGGCCTGCCACCGAGCAGAGAAAACAGTGCTGATAATGTTGTGCTCCACGTTTGGGCAGTCAACAACAGTTAGACATAGTTAGACATAACACCATCAGCTCCATCAGCTCCTTCGGCTCCATCGGCTCCATCAGCTCCATCGGCTCCATCAGCTCCATCAGCTCCATCAGCTCCATCGGCTCCATCGGCTCCATCAGCTCAATCGGCTCCATCAGCTCCATCAGCTCCATCAGCTCCATCGGCTCCATCCGCTCCATCTGATCCTTCGGCTCCATCAGCTCCATCGGCTCCATCGGCTCCATCAGCTCCTTCGGCTCCATCAGCTCCATCAGCTCCATCGGCTCCGTCCGCTCCATCAGCTCCTTCGGCTCCATCAGCTCCATCAGCTCCTTCGGCTCCATCAGCTCCATCGGCTCCATCGGCTCCATCAGCTCCATCAGCTCCTTCGGCTCCATCAGCTCCATCGGCTCCTTCGGCTCCATCAGCTCCATCGGCTCCATCGGCTCCATCAGCTCCATCTGCACCAGCGCTCATTAGAAGTGATCAATACGGGACACGAGAGGGACGGATACCCCTGGACCTTCTGGTTGGAAGGGCCTTGTTTAAGGCTCCATCGGCTCCATCTGCTCCATCAGCTCCATCTGCTCCATCAGCTCCATCAGCTCCATCGGCTCCATCCGCTCCATCGGATGCTTCGGCTCCATCAGCTCCATCAGCTCCATCTGCTCCATCTGCTCCATCGGCTCCATCGGCTCCATCAGTTCCATCTGCACCGGCGCTCATTAGAAGTGATCAATACGGGACACTAGAGGGACGGATACCCCTGGACCTTCTGGTTGGAAGGGCCTTGTATAAAGGTCCCTAAACCTTTAACTTCAAGGTTTCCTTGAGCTGATATAACCTGGATTTAGTCATTGTGGAAGGAGAGAGAGGGTCTGTGTGTGGGGGCTCAGCATGTTGAATTCTGAAATACAGAAATATCAATATTGGCTTTGAATGGATGTCCAGAGGAATGATCTCAGGATGCCTTGTTATCTGTGAAGGATCATAAGCACGTGTGGGAGACAAACGCATCACGGATGCCGACGTACTAGACAGCGTGTGCTAGCATGTTCCATGACTGTACAGAAACTATTCAGGATTTCAGCTTACTTTCAGAGATCCGTATCATTTCCTTGTGACTAGGTGTCTCTTTTTTGTTGTCTCCAAACATGTCTGATAGTAAGACAGTAAAAAGGAAGATGAACGTGTAAAGGAGAACATCAAACAGTTCCTCAGCAGTAACTATGAGTCAGGAGGCTCTCTGCTGTCTGACCCAATGACGTAGCTAGTTAAAACCAGGAACCAGTCAGGAGGCTCTCTGCTGTCTGACCCAATGACGTAGCTAGTTAAAACCAGGAACCAGGCTCTCTGCTGTCTGACCCAATGACGTAGCTAGTTAAAACCAGGAACCAGGCTCTCTGCTGTCTGACCCAATGACGTAGCTAGTTAAAACCAGGAACCAGTAGGAGGCTCTCTGCTGTCTGACCCAATGACATAGCTAGTTAAAACCAGGAACCAGTAGGAGGCTCTCTGCTGTCTGACCCAATGACGTAGCTAGTTAAAACCAGGAACCAGTCAGGAGGCTCTCTGCTGTCTGACCCAATGACATAGCTAATTAAAACCAGGAACCAGGAACAGCTCTCTGCTGTCTGACCCAATGACGTAGCTAGTTAAAACCAGGAACCAGGAACAGCTCCTGCTGTCTGACCCAATGACGTAGCTAGTTAAAACCAGGAACCAGTCAGGAGGCTCTCTGCTGTCTGACCCAATGACGTAGCTAGTTAAAACCAGGAACCAGTCAGGAGGCTCTCTGCTGTCTGACCCAATGACGTAGCTAGTTAAAACCAGGAACCAGTCAGGCCGACAGCACCAAGCATCTCTCTCTTTCACAGGGAGTCTTTTAATCTCTGCAGAACAAAAATGAAGAGGCACAACGTTTCCCAATTGATTTGCTTTTAAATTGAAGCTTTGGAGAAATCAGGAAAGGACAACAACAACAACAACAACAAAAACAGATCTAAGAAGAGAGAGAGAGGAAAAAGAGAGACAGAACAAACTGACCTGCTGTAACATGAGTTAGTAGCTGGAAGGTAAAGCCTGCTTATATTGAAGCAAAGTTCTGAAAATAAGCAAAGAACAGAATGTATTGATTTTCGGTGGATTCTGGGTGTAGAATAGAGAAGGAATAGAGAAGTGCTCTTTGCCCGATACGTCCAAATGACATCCCCCGAGAGCTGCTTAATGGTAGGGGAGGGGAGGGGAGGGGCCTAGCCCGTCTCATGGATAGAACTGCCCTCGGGCTAGGGCTAATGGTATTGGCTGAGCCCGCCGCTATAAGAAGTTATTTTCTAATAGCCAACTCTGTGTGTGCCAGGAAGACAGACGCTTTATTGATTGGACCAAATGCCCTTGAGTTGGTAACATCTGAAATGGAAAATCCACCAGGCTAGCAGAAACTTTCTGCCAGTTTCTGGACGGCAATGAGAGAGAAAGGGTTTCAGGTGGAGGGGGTAGGAGGAGGAGGTATAGACATGATAAAGGGTTTCAGGTGGAGGGGGTAGGAGGAGGAGGAGGAGGTAGGAGGAGGAGGTAGGAGGAGGAGGTATAGACATGATAAAGGGTTTCAGGTGGAGGGGGTAGGGGGTAGGAGGAGGAGGTAGGAGGAGGAAGTAGAACCACGAGAAAGGGTTGGTTTCAGGTGGAGAGGGTAGGAGGAGGAGGAGGAGGAGGTAGGAGGAGGAGGTAGGAGGAGGAGGTATAGACATGATAAAGGGTTTCAGGTGGAGGGGGTAGGAGGAGGAGGTAGGAGGAGGAGGAGGAGGTAGGAGGAGGAGGTATAGACATGATAAAGGGTTTCAGGTGGAGGGGGTAGGGGGTAGGAGGAGGTGGAGAGGTAGGAGGAGGAAGTAGAACCACGAGAAAGGGTTGGTTTCAGGTGGAGAGGGTAGGAGGAGGAGGAGGAGGTAGGAGGTAGGAGGAGGAGGGAGCCATGAGAAAGGTTCAGGTGGAGGGGGTAGGAGGTAAGGGGTAGGGGGTAGGAGGAGGTAGAGCCATGAGAAAGGTTCAGGTGGAGGGGTAGGAGGAGGAGGAGGAGGAGGAGGAGGAGGTAGGAGGAGGAGGAGGTAGAGCCATGAGAAAGGTTCAGGTGGGGGGTAGGAAGTAGGGGGTAGGGGGTAGGGGGTAGGAGGAGGTAGAGCCATGAGAAACGTTCAGGTGGAGGAGGAGGTAGGAGGAGGAGGAGGTAGGAGGAGGAGGTATAGACATGATGAAGGGTTCAGGTGGAAGAGGAGGTAGGAGGAGGAGGAGGAGGTAGGTGGAGGAGGAGGAGGTAGGAGGAGGAGGTAGGTGGAGGAGGAGGAGGTAGGAGGAGGAGGTATAGCCATGATAAAGGGTTTCAGGTGGAGGGGGTAGGAGGAGGTAGGAGGGGGTAGGAGGAGGAGGTAGAACCATGAGAAAGGGTTTCAGGTGGAGGAGGTAGGAGGAGGTAGGAGGGGGTAGGAGGAGGTAGGAGGGGGTAGGAGGAGGTAGGAGGGGGTAGGAGAAGGTAGGAGCGGGTAGGAGGAGGTAGGAGGGGGGTAGGAGGAGGTAGGAGGGGGTAGGAGGAGGTTTTGAAAGACATGTCTTCTTTTGCTTCTATACTACCTTCTTCTTTAAATGTGTCTCTCTCATATTTCAATCTTGAAATCACATCATATTTTGTATCATAGATAGATGATAGGAACAGGATGTATGTTGTATCGTTGATAGATGATAGGAACAGGATGTATGTTGTATCGTTGATAGATGACAGGAACAGGATGTATGTTGTATCGTTGATAGATGATAGGAACAGGATGTATGTTGTATCATAGATAGATGATAGGAACAGGATGTATGTTGTATCGTTGATAGATGACAGGAACAGGATGTATGTTGTATCGTTGATAGATGATAGGAACAGGATGTATGTTGTATCGTTGATAGATGATAGGAACAGGATGTATGTTGTATCGTTGATAGATGATAGGAACAGGATGTATGTTGTATCGTTGATAGATGATAGGAACAGGATGTATGTTGTATCGTTGATAGATGACAGGGAACAGAATGTATGTTGTGTCGTTGATAGATGATAGGGACAGGATGTATGTTGTATCATAGATAGATGATAGGAACAGGATGTATGTTGTATCATAGATAGATGATAGGAACAGGATGTATGTTGTATCATTGATAGATGACAGGAACAGAAGGTATTTTTTTTTATTAAGAATGTGTTTATTAAATGAAAACCAAACCACACTGCTAATCATCTGAGACGTTCTTCCTCCTCCACCCGGGCTTTGATAGAGTTCACGGAGAACAGGATCAAATGTATAACACGTCCTAATGATTCTCTGCCTGGATGTGGTTTTTCCAGCGAGGCACAGTCACATAAACACCAAACATTTCCTCCTTTGTTGAGCAGAATCATCCATAGGGTTTTATTCAAGAGAGGCCGCTAAATGACATTTAATTAATGCTCTAAAAATGAACAATCAATTATATCTGTCACAGTCACCTGACACAAGTACAGTTTCTAATAGTGAGAGCCAACATGATCAGCTAGTGAACCTTCAGCACAGCGTTTAAAAGGATGAAACTAATTCTTCCATTTAAGACCATTTATCTTTGAGTTAATACCACTGAGGCAAACAGTGTAATCCACATTAATCAGCAGTTGGGTTTGCTTGCTGAGAATCCTAGATGAAGTGAAACAGACTCGGGGTCCCACACCAATCACACCTCGTCAGGGGAGATTTCACAGTTTTCACAAAATGGAAGAGAAAAAAAAAGAAGACATTAAAAAAATGAAAAGCCAAGCCGTCTAGAAAAAAAGGGGCAACACGGAGAAAACAAGTGGATTGTTTTGAAAAGCCGCGCCATCACAAAGACAATCAAGCCCTCAGTGAGTTCAACATCAAACCAACCAACTCCATTGATAGTTGTGTTTTTTGTGTCCATCGCTAAATATGAGACACAACATGATTCATTTTCTTCGTGCCTTTTGAAAGGAGGATCCATGAAGACACTGGGTTACCAGCTCCTTTGTTCCAGGTAGTCAACCTGACTACTGCTGGGTTACCAGCTCCTTTGTTCCAGGTAGTCAACCTGACTACTGCTGGGTTACCAGCTCCTTTGTTCCAGGTAGTCAACCTGACTACTGCTGGGTTACCAGCTCCTTTGTTTCAGGTAGTCAACCTGACTACTGCTGGGTTACCAGCTCCTTTGTTTCAGGTAGTCAACCTGACTACTGCTGGGTTACCAGCGCCTTTGTTTCAGGTAGTCAACCTGACTACTGCTGGGTTACCAGCTCCTTTGTTTCAGGTAGTCAACCTGACTACTGCTGGGTTACCAGCGCTTTGTTTCAGGTAGTCAACCTGACTACTGCTGGGTTACCAGCTCCTTTGTTTCAGGTAGTCAACCTGACTACTGCTGGGTTACCAGCGCCTTTGTTTCCAGGTAGTCAACCTGACTACTGCTGGGTTACCAGCTCCTTTGTTTCAGGTAGTCAACCTGACTACTGCTGGGTTACCAGCTCCTTTGTTTCAGGTAGTCAACCTGACTACTGCTGGGTTACCAGCTCCTTTGTTTCAGGTAGTCAACCTGACTACTGCTGGGTTACCAGCGCCTTTGTTTCAGGTAGTCAACCTGACTACTGCTGGGTTACCAGCTCCTTTGTTTCAGGTAGTCAACCTGACTACTGCTGGGTTACCAGCTCCTTTGTTTCAGGTAGTCAACCTGACTACTGCTGGGTTACCCAGTGCCTTTGTTGGGTTACCAGGAAGTCACCCTGACTACTGCTGGGTCACCAGCTAGGTTACCAGCGCATTTGTTTCAGGTAGTCAACTGAGCCGTACGTCCTACGTCCTACTGTCCTCAATCGCATTACTCCGTCATTTAATTATTATCCAACTCCTTCTCATCTCACGTCATTTCTGTGTGTATAATTGTAACCTGTTGCCTGATTAGTCTTTGGTTGTGAGGTCATTTCTGTGTGTATAATTGTAACCTGTTGCCTGATTAGTCGTTGGTTAAGTATAACCGTTATTTGTTTTCACGGGTTCTGAAGTATAGGAGTGTCGGACCTTTGTTTGTTCCTCCGTACGTTTGTACGGGTTTTCTGTTGTCGAGGGCGTTGTACCTTTTGATTGTGCCATTCCTGTGTTGGTGGACTTTCTTATTAAAAACACGCTTCTCAGACATCCCTCCTCTCCTGCGCCTGACTCCTACACCTACCACCTAGACGCACGTTGTCACAAAGCCTCGACATTTATATATTTTTATTTGTATTTATTTTATTTAACCTTTATTTAAACTATATTTATATATATATATAGACTCCTCTGGCATTAAGAGTGAAAGAATCTCATCGTTATTAAAAGAGAAGTGTCGTATTTCACCAGGGATCATTCACATAACCAGGCAGCAGTGTTGGTCCTGGCTGAGAGGAACCAGACAACCACCAGGTCGTGACCCCACCATGAAAAACGTGATTCCCAGGTAGTAGGGCGATGACATCATGATACCCAAGGTTGAACCCCCGAAACATAAATAGATCATTACGAATAGATTATAGACTGTTCGACCTTTTGAACTTCTCTTCGTCGAGATATATCTGGAATAACTAAGAAAGGAAACGAAATGACCAATGCTGATAGACTCGATAACTGTAGTATGATCTGAAAATATGAATACCGTATGAGTAGTACGTGGTGATGATGTTGTCCACGGATCAGCATTCAATCTAACCGAAGTATAAAAAAAATGATATAGCTAACAAAAGCCAACAATAAATTAGATTGATTTTTGTTAAATAAAAACGCAATGTGTTTTCATTAAACTCAGAACTGTTGTCTTCTTTACAGTTTTCATCTTTCAGAATCCCACCATAGAACCACTGAAATGCGTTAGTCTGGTTGTGATTGGAGGCCATGCGTGCTTCGTTATGGGTTTTAAATTGTTTTATTTAGATCTATAGATTTCTTTGCGTACTGCACTATAATCTCCAGAGAGGTCCATAATGAAATATTGAATTGAAAGAAATGTTGGGACAGAGGAGAGGAGGCTGAGAGAATAACTGAAGGCTGAGAGAGAGGCTGTTGCAAGGCTTTTGTAGAGAGAGATTAGGACTGTTGCAGATTCAAGTCCACACAGATTTTCCCAGGGATAATCAGACACCACAGTAGTCAGATTAGACCATCAGACACCACAGTAGTCAGATTAGACCATCAGACACCACAGTAGTCAGATTAGACCACCAGACACCACAGTAGTCAGATTAGACCATCAGACACCACAGTAGTCTGATTAGACCATCAGAGTCACCACAGTAGTCAGATTAGACCATCAGACACCAAATCAGTAGTCAGATTAGACCATCAGACACCACAGTAGTCAGATTAGAATGGACCATAAATCTCCACAGTAAACACCACAGTAGTCAGATTAGACCATCAGACTACTGCTAGTCAGATTAGACCATCAGACACCACAGTTGTCAGATTAGACCACCAGACATCACAGTAGTCAGATTAGACCATCAGACACCACAGTAGTCAGAATGGACCTTTATTTAACTAGGCAAGGCAAGTCAGTTAAGAACAGTGACAGCCTAGGAACGGTGGGTTAACTAACTGCCTGTTCAGGGGCAGAACAACAGATTAGTACCTTGTCAGCTCGGGGTTTTGAGCTTGCAACCTTCCGGTTACTAGACCAACGCTCTAACCACTAGGCTACCCCCCTGCCGCCCCAGAACAATACAGCCTCTTCTTTTCTGATGACATCATTTCCTGAGACCGGTTTTGCATAATATACTAATACAAGAGCCTGTTTTATACTGAATTTAGTTTATAAATATATGTTTTTTTACGTCTGAAGATAAATTCTGTAATGACAATTGTAAACGATGTATTTATAAATCAATTTACTAATTTTTTATATTTGAATAATATCATATTCCTTTAAATAGTTCAGAACTCCAGAACAAGATATTATTCAAATTATGAAATTAGTATGTACATTCTATAGTTCTGAATAACTTGAGAAATACCTAAAAAAAAAAAGAGAGATAGACGACCCTTTTATAACACACTCAGAAGTCAAGGTTATTGCTTTGTGATTTCCTCAGTCTTACAGCTGGTGAAAAACTGTGTAACAAGAAAGACTAGGATAAGAATTACCATGTTATACATCTACAAACAGATTCTAAAAAAGAGTTTAACCTCCTGAAGAAAAAGAGGCATCATCCCTTCCAACACGCTTTGTGCTTTGTTAAGACAGAGTGAGAGAAAAGGGAGGGGTGGGAGGAAGAGTAAGAGAGAAAATCAAGTATTCTCCTGGCGATTTAGAGTAAAAATCCTTAAATGACGAAAGCAGCAATACATCGTTTAAATGGAGGTATGCTCCGACATTTACTGTACCCTGATTTGGTTTGCACTAAGATGTTACAGTGTGCTGCAAGGGCCTCTGGGAGAGAGATTTTCCGCTCAGCCTCATTTTACAATGCTTAGCATTTGGAGCACAACGTACCGGCACAGGCCACGCCGCGTTCCTCCCTGAACAAATATCGGACATCTTTATTCTTCAGGAAGCAAAGTAGAGAAATGTGCTCTCACTCAGCCGAACCCAGCCATACATGTGCATTTTTATGAGGCTAACAGCCGTGGCAATAGGGGGCCCTCTGCGAGTTAGCTTAAAAGTAGTCAACTCCGCTCGGTCCTAATCAGTAGGGGGGTATGAACAGGGGTACCCTGGGATTGGAGAGAGTCAAAAACAGCATTTAGCACTTTGCTGACCTTGAGTCCACGGGTGTGTCCGAAATGACACCCTATTCCCTAAATAGTGCACTATATCTTTGACCAGGGTTCACAATGATCTGGTTGAAAGTAGTGCAAGATACAGGGAATAGGGTGCCATTTCGGGACACATTCCACCTTTTTTTTTTTCTCTAAATGTCCTCGTGGAACTAAGATTTTTCCCAGACATTTTCAATTCATTTCCTCCCCCTCAGGAGGATAAAGTACTTGATTGACCAGCAGCACTCAGAGGCCATATATACACTCTCTGTACAAGAACCCAACGGCTGACACGACTACAATTTCTACACTTTCTGAAGAAGAAGCATTTTGAAGAATTTTGAAATAACTTTAAATTTTTTAAGAAAAGGAGGAACTGAATTGCAATTGTTTATGTCTGGTTATTTTGAGGTGGGAAACCACGGAAATGGAAATGAAAATATGATTCTTTTTTTCTGGCACCGTACAAGTGTTAAACAATCAATGAGACGCAATCCTGATGATTACCTGATAACTCTAAACTACTCTACATTATTCTACTAACTGACTACCTGACAACTCTAAATTACGCTACATTATTCTACTGATGACTACCTGACAACTCTAAACAACTCTACATTATTCTCCTGATGATTACCTGACAACTCTAAACAACTCTACATTATTCTCCTGATGATTACCTGACAACTCTAAACTACTCTACATTATTCTACTGACTGACTACCTGACAACTCTAAACTACTCTACATTATTCTACTGATGATTACCTGACAACTCTAAACTACTCTACATTGTTCTACTGATGACTACCTGACAACTCTAAACTACTCTACATTATTCTACTGATGATTACCTGACAACTCTAAACTACTCTACATTGTTCTACTGATGACTACCTGACAACTCTAAACTACTCTACATTATTCTACTGATGATTACCTGATAACTCTAAATTACTCTACATTATTCTCCTGATGATTACCTGACAACTCTAAATTACTCTACATTATTCTCCTGATGATTACCTGATAACTCTAAACTACTGTACATTATTCTCCTGATGATTACCTGACAACTGTAAACTACTCTAAATTATTCTACTGATGATTACCTGACAACTCTAAACTACTCTAAATTATTCTGCTGATGATTACCTGTCAACTCTACATTATTCTCCTGATGACTACCTGACAACTCTAAACTACTCTACATTATTCTACTGGCTGACTACCTGACAACTCTAAACGACTCTACATTATTCTACTGGCTGACTACCTGACAACTCTAAACGACTCTACATTATTCTACTGGCTGACTACCTGACAACTCTAAACTACTCTACATTATTCTCCTGATGATTACCTGACAACTCTAAACTACTCTACATTATTCTCCTGATGATTACCTGACAACTCTAAACTACTCTAAATTATTCTCCTGATGATTACCTGTCAACTCTACATTATTCTCCTGATGATTACCTGACAACTCTAAACTACTCTAAATTATTCTCCTGATGATTACCTGTCAACTCTACATTATTCTCCTGATGATTACCTGACAACTCTAAACTACTCTACATTATTCTCCTGATGACTACCTGACAACTCTAAACTACTCTACATTATCCACTTCAACTAGCAAATAGGATATATTTTAACCTATGATGTGTACTGTACATTCAGCGTAGCTTCTTTATGCTACAACTTATTTCTCAAGTGAAATGTCATAATGAATATGTCAAATGGACAGCACACCACTGCACTGTCATTGATGGTTTTAAAAGACGTCCAAGCAACATGGAATTGTAATACAACCTCCCTGAACAGATCATCACATTATATACAAAAAAAACATAATTAGAAAAGCAAAATGTAGTTTCCTTTATAAAAAATTGATGGTCTGACAGGGAGGCACTGTAATGAGGACCAGTATATTGATGGTCTGACAGGGCTGCACTGTAATGAGGACCAGTATGTTGATGGTCTGACAGGGCTGCACCGTAATGAGGACCAGTATATTGATGGTCTGACAGGGCTGCACTGTAAGGAGGACCAGTATGTTGATGGTCTGACAGGCTGCACTGTAATGAGGACCAGCATGTCGATGGTCTGACAGGGCTGCACTGTAATGAGGACCAGTATGTTGACGGTCTGACAGGGCTGCACTGTAATGAGGACCAGTATATTGATGGTCTGACAGGGCTGCACCGTAATGAGGACCAGTGGGTCTGACTGCACCGTAATGAGGACCAGTATGTTGATGGTCTGACAGGGCTGCACCGTAATGAGGACCAGTATGTTGACGGTCTGACAGGGCTGCACTGTAATGAGGACCAGTATATTGATGGTCTGACAGGGCTGCACTGTAATGAGAACCAGAGATGGTCTGACCTGCACCGTAATGTATGTTGATGGTCTGACAGGGCTGCACCGTAATGAGGACCAGTATGTTGATGGTCTGACAGGGCTGCACTGTAATGAGGACCAGTATGTTGATGGTCTGACAGGGCTGCACTGTAATGAGGACCAGTATGTTGATGGTCTGACAGGGCTGCACCGTGATGGTCTGACAGGGAGGCACTGTAATGAGGACCAGTATGTTGATGGTCTGCAGGGCTGTAATGAGGACCAGTATGTTGATGGTCTGACAGGGCTGCACTGTAATGAGGACCAGTATGTTGATGGTCTGACAGGGCTGCACCGTAATGAGGACCAGTATATTGATGGTCTGACAGGGCTGCACCGTAATGAGGACCAGTATATTGATGGTCTGACAGGGCTGCATGATAATGAGGACCAATACATTGTTGTAACTGTTAGTGATGGATAGGGGATTGTGTTCTTTAAAGACAAGAGCAGCATGTGAAATGATTGTTAAGTTATTCAACTTACTTTCCCCTTTGGTTAATAGATAACATATTATACAACCAATATATATATATATACATATCTATATATATACATACAAACCATTTCTTCATGTTGTACCAAGTACATTTCTCACTTTGGAATTACATCTCCACATTACTTCAATTGGATTAGAAGCAATTAAATCAATGAGGTGTACATGAGGTGTTGAAAGCAATTTAAAAGCTTTCATTCAATTATTAAAATGATGCTGTGTCATATTGGTTATTTAATTTCATGAAAAAAAATGTAATAGAATAGGTTGGAACGAACCAAAGCGTCATTCTGGAACGAACCAATCAGATAGGCTCTTCAGATGAAAGACAGTACCCGTCCCATGTGTTTGTTTTACAGTGTGGTTCTCTGAAAACATCATGAGAGGCTTGACAAAGGAAATACAAGCCAGTCTCTCTGCGGTACTAACTCTCTGATGTGAGAACTGGTTAGTACGATAGGAGGGGGCTTTAAACTATATTGTGCTAGAGTCCGATTAGGATTAAACGTTGTTTCTCTGACTCTGTGTTAGACGTTGTTGCTTTCTCCACTGTCGCAGCCGCTGGGCTCTCCTGTCCAATAGGAGTAAATGAGTATACACCTGTTCCAGACGTCAGACAAAACATCTCGGTGGGATTGGGTCGTAGAGATAGAATAGAATGAAGTGGATATAACAGAATAGCTAGCTGCAGAAAGACAGAGTTGTTGACACCTCTAGGGAACCACTCTGTTCTGCACAACAACCACCTCTAATATCCTCAACTAAAACGTTGAGAGACGAATGAATTCTGCCGTAGATTCTACATCCAGTCCAGTCCAGCACACGAGCCCATTTAACTTCAACAACACACCTCCTACAGCTAGACAAACAACTCAGGCTGTCATTGTAAATAAGAATTTAATCTTAATAACTAATTTGCCAAGTTAAATAAAAGTCAAATAAACGTTAAATCAAATAAAATATACTGTGGTCACATAAATACCTACTTTCAATATTTTTTTAACACACCATATAAATGTTAGCCTGGCTGCCCATCCACACCTCTCCGGCCAACTGACCTTTCCTCTTTACCATCAGTCCAGATTAGCCTGGCTGCCCATCCACACCTCTCCGGCCAACTGACCTTTCCTCTTTACCATCAGTCCAGATTAGCCTGGCTGCCCATCCACACCTCTCCGGCCAACTGACCTTTCCTCTTTACCATCAGTCCAGATTAGCCTGGTTACCCATCCACACCTCTCCGGCCAACTGACCTTTCCTCTTTACCATCAGTCCAGATTAGCCTGGCTACCCATCCACACCTCTCCGGCCAACTGACCTTTCCTCTTTACCATCAGTCCAGATTAGCCTGGCTGCCCATCCACACCTCTCCGGCCAACTGACCTTTCCTCTTTACCATCAGTCCAGATTAGCCTGGCTGCCCATCCACACCTCTCCGGCCAACTGACCTTTCCTCTTTACCATCAGTCCAGATTAGCCTGGCTGCCCATCCACACCTCTCCGGCCAACTGACCTTTCCTCTTTACCATCAGTCCAGATTAGCCTGGTTACCCATCCACACCTCTCCGGCCAACTGACCTTTCCTCTTTACCATCAGTCCAGATTAGCCTGGTTACCCATCCACACCTCTCCGGCCAACTGACCTTTCCTCTTTACCATCAGTCCAGATTAGCCTGGTTACCCATCCACACCTCTCCGGCCAACTGACCTTTCCTCTTTACCATCAGTCCAGATTAGCCTGGCTGCCCATCCACACCTCTCCGGCCAACTGACCTTTCCTCTTTACCATCAGTCCAGATTAGCCTGGTTACCCATCCACACCTCTCCGGCCAACTGACCTTTCCTCTTTACCATCAGTCCAGATTAGCCTGGCTGCCCATCCACACCTCTCCGGCCAACTGACCTTTCCTCTTTACCATCAATCCAGATTAGCCTGGCTGCCCATCCACACCTCTCCGGCCAACTGACCTTTCCTCTTTACCATCAGTCCAGATTAGCCTGGCTGCCCATCCACACCTCTCCGGCCAACTGACCTTTCCTCTTTACCATCAGTCCAGATTAGCCTGGCTACCCATCCACACCTCTCCGGCCAACTGACCTTTCCTCTTTACCATCAGTCCAGATTAGCCTGGCTGCCCATCCACACCTCTCCGGCCAACTGACCTTTCCTCTTTACCATCAGTCCAGATTAGCCTGGCTACCTCCACACCTTCCGGCCAACTGACCTTTCCTCTTTACCATCAGTCCAGATTAGCCTGGCTACCCATCCACACCTCTCCGGCCAACTGACCTTTCCTCTTTACCATCAGTCCAGATTAGCCTGGCTACCCATCCACACCTCTCCGGCCAACTGACCTTTCCTCTTTACCATCAGTCCAGATTAGCCTGGCTGCCCATCCACACCTCTCCGGCCAACTGACCTTTCCTCTTTACCATCAGTCCAGATTAGCCTGGTTACCCATCCACACCTCTCCGGCCAACTGACCTTTCCTCTTTACCATCAGTCCAGATTAGCCTGGCTGCCCATCCACACCTCTCCGGCCAACTGACCTTTCCTCTTTACCATCAGTCCAGATTAGCCTGGCTGCCCATCCACACCTCTCCGGCCAACTGACCTTTCCTCTTTACCATCAGTCCAGATTAGCCTGGCTGCCCATCCACACCTCTCCGGCCAACTGACCTTTCCTCTTTACCATCAGTCCAGATTAGCCTGGCTACCCATCCACACCTCTCCGGCCAACTGACCTTTCCTCTTTACCATCAGTCCAGATTAGCCTGGCTGCCCATCCACACCTCTCCGGCCAACTGACCTTTCCTCTTTACCATCAGTCCAGATTAGCCTGGCTACCCATCCACACCTCTCCGGCCAACTGACCTTTCCTCTTTACCATCAGTCCAGATTAGCCTGGCTGCCCATCCACACCTCTCCGGCCAACTGACCTTTCCTCTTTACCATCAGTCCAGATTAGCCTGGTTACCCATCCACACCTCTCCGGCCAACTGACCTTTCCTCTTTACCATCAGTCCAGATTAGCCTGGCTACCCATCCACACCTCTCCGGCCAACTGACCTTTCCTCTTTACCATCAGTCCAGATTAGCCTGGCTGCCCATCCACACCTCTCCGGCCAACTGACCTTTCCTCTTTACCATCAGTCCAGATTAGCCTGGCTGCCCATCCACACCTCTCCGGCCAACTGACCTTTCCTCTTTACCATCAGTCCAGATTAGCCTCCCTGCCCGATGACTTCCAGAATGGGAACACATTCGGACCATTCTGATTGGTCCATGAAACCGAGCCGGGCCTATATTATGACGTTGTCAACTTTGATGCTCTGATTGGTTAGAGACCATCCAATCGCTGACTCATGTTGAAGTCACACAAACTACTTCTAGGACGGTTAGTTTCAGACTGAATGTACGTAGTGATCCATAAAGCAGTGGAATTCAATTCAGGCTGAGTCAGCAGACAACGTAAATTATATTTACAAATCAAATTCAAACAAATGTTATTTGTCACATGCACCGAATAAAACAGGTGTAGGTAGACCTCACAGTGAAATGCTGAATACAACAGGTGTAGTAGACCTTACAGTGAAATGCTGAATACAACAGGTGTAGGTAGACCTCACAGTGAAATGCTGAATACAACAGGTGTAGTAGACCTTACAGTGAAATGCTGAATACAACAGGTGTAGTGGACCTTACAGTGAAATGCTGAATACAACAGGTGTAGACCTCACAGTGAAATGTTGAATACAACAGGTGTAGTAGACCTTACAGTGAAATGCTGAATACAACAGGTGTAGTAGACCTTACAGTGAAATGCTGAATACAACAGGTGTAGGTAGACCTTACAGTGAAATGCTGAATACAACAGGTGTAGGTAGACCTCACAGTGAAATGCTGAATACAACAGGTGTAGGTAGACCTCACAGTGAAATGCTGAATACAACAGGTGTAGGTAGTGAAATGCTAAATTACAGGCTCTAACCAATAGTGCGAAAAAACTTACGAGCCCCTTAACCAACAATGGTTTTCAGAAATATACAGGGGGTACCGGTACAGAGTCAATGTGGAGGCTATATACAGGGGGTACTGGTACAGAGTCAATGTGGAGGCTATATACAGGGGGTACAGGTACAGAGTCAATGTGGAGGCTATATACAGGGGGTACCGGTACAGAGTCAATGTGGAGGCTATATACAGGGGGTACCGGTACAGAGTCAATGTGGAGGCTATATACAGGGGGTACCGGTACAGAGTCAATGTGGAGGCTATATACAGGGGGTACTGGTACAGAGTCAATGTGGAGGCTATATACAGGGGGTACCGGTACAGAGTCAATGTGGAGGCTATATACAGGGGTACTGGTACAGAGTCAATGTGGAGGCTATATACAGGGGGTACTGGTACAGAGTCAATGTGGAGGCTATATACAGGGGGTACTGGTACAGAGTCAATGTGGAGGCTATATACAGGGTGTACCGGTACAGAGTCAATGTGCAGGCTATATACAGGGGGTACCGGTACAGAGTCAATGTGGAGGCTATATACAGGGGGTACTGGTACAGAGTCAATGTGGAGGCTATATACAGGGGGTACCGGTACAGAGTCAATGTGGAGGCTATATACAGGGGGTACCTGTACAGAGTCAATGTGGAGGCTATATACAGGGGGTACCAGTACAGAGTCAATGTGGAGGCTATATACAGGGGTACCGGTACAGAGTCAATGGGACTCCTCAGCAGGACTCCTCAGTAGGACTCCTCAGTAGGACTCCTCAACAGGACTCCTCAACAGGACTCCTCAGCAGGACTCCTCAGTAGGACTCCTCAGCAGGACTCCTCAACAGGACTCCTCAGTAGGACTCCTCAACAGGACTCCTCAGTAGGACTCCTCAGTAGGACTCCTCAACAGGACTCCTCAACAGGACTCCTCAGCAGGACTCCTCAGTAGGACTCCTCAACAGGACTCCTCAACAGGACTCCTCAGCAGGACTCCTCAGTAGGACTCCTCAGCAGGACTCCTCAGTAGGACTCCTCAACAGGACTCCTCAACAGGACTCCTCAGTAGGACTCCTCAACAGGACTCCTCAGTAGGACTCCTCAGTAGGACTCCTCAGTAGTACTCCTCAACAGGACTCCTCAGCATGACTCCTCAGTAGGACTCCTCAACAGGACTCCTCAGTAGTACTCCTCAACAGGACTCCTCAACAGGACTCCTCAGCAGGGCTCCTCAGTAGGACTCCTCAGTAGGACTCCTCAGTAGGTCTCCTCAGCAGGACTCCTCAGTAGTACTCCTCAACAGGACTCCTCAACAGGACTCCTCAGCAGGGCTCCTAGTAGGACTCCTCAGTAGGACTCCTCAGTAGGTCTCCTCAACAGGACTCCTCAGTAGTACTCCTCAACAGGACTCCTCAACAGGACTCCTCAGCAGGGCTCCTCAGTAGGACTCCTCAGTAGGACTCCTCAGTAGGTCTCCTCAACAGGACTCCTCAGTAGGACTCCTCAACAGGACTCCTCAACAGGACTCCTCAACAGGACTCCTGAACAGGACTCCTCTGTGTTTTCAGGCCGCTGGTCTTTATGTGACTGAGTATGATATCGGGTCCTAGCTAGCTGCTATATGTACATTAGTGTGAATAAGCTGCTCCAGCCCCGTGGGGAACAGGTTTTGAAACGTGCTGGCATTTATCAGGACCTCTATCAGCTGCACGGGACACACACACACACACACACACACACACACGCTCGCAGCGAGAGCCCCTGGTGTGGAGAGGCGTTATCTGAAACAATCAGCCATTAGGCCTCTTTAATAAGCCCTTCATGTTGGAGACCGTTAGAGCTACACAGCTCTCATAGAGAAGGGTGGTCATCTGATGCCCAGGTCAAGTGGTGATGTTAGGACTTCAGATCAGAGATGCTCCCCTGACCTGCCTGGGTCTGGTGCTCTCCTCCTCCCTCCTCCTCTCGCTCTCCTCTCCTCTCCCTCCCCGTCCTCCTCTCCTCTCCTATCCTCTCCTCCACTCTTCCTCCTAACCTCTCCTCCTCTCTCTCTCCTCTTCTCTTCCTCTCCCTCTACTCCTCTCCTCTCTCCTCCTCTCCTCTCCTCTCCTCCCTCTCTCTCTCTCTCTCTCTCCCCCCCTCTCTCCTCTCTCCTCTCTCTCCCCCTCTCCTCCTCTCCTCTCCTCCCCTCACCTCCCCCTCTCTCCTCTCTCCCTCCTCTCCTCCTCTCTCTCTCTCCTCCTCTCCTCTCTCCTCTCTCCTCTCCTCTCCTCTCTCCTCCTCTCTCCTCCCTCTCTCCTCTCCTCTCTCCTCCTCTCCTCTCCTGTGCTGAAGTGTGATGTTTCATTTCTCAATCAAAGTTTCTACAGACAGGTAGCCTATTGAATAACATCATTTTAACATGCATAAAATGCATCGTCCAATCACAACGTCTGACTATGCCCACACATACCTGTACATGTCTCTATTTTGACAAACACTCAAACACCAAAAACATTTATTTATGTTTAATACCCTCAAACACCAAATAAATATCTATATTTTAAAACCCTCAAACACCAAATAAATATCTATATTTTAACACCCTCAAACACCAAATAAATATCTATATTTTAACACCCTCAAACACCAAATAAATATCTATATTTTAACACCCTCAAACACCAAATAAATGTCTCTATTTTAATACCCTCAAACACCAAATAAATGTGTTTTTGTTTAATACCGTCAAACACCAAATAAGGCCGACCTCATTTCAAAATAGACTATCATTACTGTCAATCATGAATGATAAATCCACACGTTTTATGGGTGAAATGTCCAAGCTGCATCTGTATGCCAACTCTGTGATCTCAATCGGTTTCATGGGAATGAGCATCTAGACCTTGTTGACTGATGTGAGTAGGCTGACTACTGTTTGAGGGAATTGAAGAGCAGGCTACAGTGTAGAGCAGACTGTATGTTGTTTAAACCATGGCTCATACAGTAGTAGCAGTGGTGGGCTCCGGCAGGAATGCCCCCTCTCGCTGAGTTCCCCTATCCCCATTCGCTGAGTTCCCCCCGCCCCCTCTCGCTGAGTTCCCCTATCCGCATTCGCTGAGTTCCCCCGCCCCCTCTCGCTGAGTTCCCCCGCCCCCTCTCGCTGAGGTCCCCTATCCCCATTCGCTGAGTTCCCCCGCCCCCTCTCGCTGAGTTCCCCCGCCCCTTCTCGCTGAGGTCCCCTATCCCCATTCGCTGAGTTCCCCCGCCCCCTCTCGCTGAGTTCCCCTATCCCCATGAGTTCCCCCCCCCCCCCTCTCTCGCTGAGTTTCCCCTCTCGCTGAGTTCCCCCGCCCCCCTCTCGCTGAGTTCCCCCTATCCCCATTCGCTGAGTTCCCCCCGCCCCCTCTCGCCAAGTTCCCCCTGCCCCCTCACGCCGAGTTCTCCCCGCCCCCTCTCGCCGAGTTCTCCCCGCCCCCTCTCGCCGAGTTCCCCCTGTCCCCTCTCGCCGAGTTCCCCCTGCCCCCTCTCGCCGATTTCCCCCAGCCCCCCCTCGCCGAGTTCCCCCAGACCCCCTCTCGCCGAGTTCCCCCGCCCCCTCTCGCCTCCCCCTGCCCCCTGCCCCCTCTCGCCGAGTTCCCCCGCCCCCTCTCGCCGAGTTCCCCCTGTCTCCTCTGGCCGAGTTCCCCCTGCCCCCTCTCGCCGAGTTCCCCCGCCCCCTCTCGCTGAGTTCCCCCTATCCCCATTCGCTGAGTTCCCCCCCCCCCTCTCGCCAAGTTCCCCCTGCCCCCTCACGCCGAGTTCCCCCGCCCCCTCTCGCCGAGTTCCCCCGCCCCCTCTCGCCGAGTTCCCCCCCGCCCCCTCTCGCCGAGTTCCCCCTCTCTCCGATTTCCCCCTGCCCCCTCTTCTCGCCGAGTTCCCCCGCCCCCTCTCGCCTCCCCCTGAGTTCCCCCTGTCCCCCTCTGGCCGAGTTCCCCCTGCCCCTCTGGCCGAGTTCCCCCTGCCCCCTCTCCCCCTGCCCCCTCTCGCCGAGTTCCCCCTGCCCCCCCGCCCTCTCCGAGTTCCCCCGCCCCCTCTCGGCCGAGTTCCCCCTGCCCCCTCTCGCCCCCCCTCCCCCTCTCGCCGAGTTCCCCCGCCCCCTCCCCCTCCCCCTCTCGCCGAGTTCCCCCGCCCCCTCTCGTCTCCTCTGAGTTCCCCCCGCCCCCTCTCGCCGAGTCCCCCTGCCCCCTCTCCCGAGTTCCCCCCCCCTCTCCCCCCGCCCCCTCTCGCCGAGTTCCCCCCCCCTCTCGCCGAGTTCCCCCCCTCTCGCCGAGTTCCCCCGCCCCCTCTCGAGTTCCCCCGCCCCCTCTTGAGTTCCCCCGCCCCCTCTCGCCGAGTTCCCCCCGAGTTCCCCCGCCCTCTCGCCGAAGTTCCCCCTGTCTCCTCTCGCTTGAGTTCCCCCTGTCTCCTCTGGCCAAGGTGTTCCATGACTGAAACCCTCTTCATATCACACACTGCTTTGATGATCAATACTTCAATATGCTATGAGGATGGTCCATGCTTCCATTCTGTACATAGACAGATTCCTTTGTCTAGAGTCAATAGACAGGTAGGAGAGGCAATATGACAATCTGGTTATCCAGGTTTAAGAGAAGGCTGGCCGAGGTGAGACTCAGCCCTGTTCTATTACTACCAACAAAATGTTGAAGGATACATGTGTTTAGGTGAGACTCAGTCCTATTTATTTATTTAGTGCAGTTTTTAGATGAATTCCCAATTCTGATCATTTGCACTATTATTGGCTCATGATCTGATTTATCAAAATACCAATTAGTGGCAAAAGATCAGAATTGGTCTGTCTGTGTAAATGCTGCCTTACTGACTTGAATTGTCTTCAAGAGGCCCCCAAAAAACACTGAAAAAAACAGGGTTTGTTTCAATTCCCTTTCCATTATTTAACTAGGCAAGTCAGTTAAAAACAAATTCTAATTTACAATGACGGCCTAGGAACAGTGCCTTGTTCAGAACAACAGATTTTTACCTTGTTAACTCGGGGATTCGATCTGGCAACCTTTCGGTTACTAGTCCAACGCTCTAACCACTAGGTTACCTGCCCCCCCTACCATCAAAAGGTAGGTACCAGTCTATATATCACGTTGTTCACAGACGCTCAAACAAAGTCTAACATTAGAACACAATACAGATTATCACGTAATAAATTCTCTTTGAAACACTTAGTGCAAACAGAAGAAGAGAAGAACACATTGAAGGTGCCATGTAGCCAAGATAAGGAAACATGAAATACAAGAAATACTCAGTCACTAAATTGTTTTAGACCAAAAAATATATATATACAAAATTAAAATAAATAAATATAAAAAATAAAAAATATAAATAATAAATAAGTAATTAAAAATTCAAACGGGAATTTGTCTCATTTTGCTTTGTGTTCTTCAAGCTTCTATTGAAATGGGAAAAAGCTCATCATTCCCTGATCGGAGACTCGGTTTATTAGCAGAAACTCCATCCATTTGTAAATAGTCCAGCTAACTTCCTCTTTCTTCTCAGCTAGAGAAACGGTGTGAGCTACTTCCTCCCTGTTTCATTGGGTGAAATGAAAGAAAGATGTGGCGTGTGGTTCCATCCTCAGATCAGCAGAGGAACATGTCTGCCTCCAACATGGCACCCTAATCCCTATGTAGTGCACTACTTTTGACCAGAGTCCTATGGTGTCCTATGGTCAAAAGTAGTGCACTATAAAGGGAATCGGGTGCCATTTGGGACACGGACCCATGTAGGACTCGCATGCAGAACACCACCCAGCCCGTCAGGAAATGAAACAACTTCCTAATTAGTTTCCTAAATCTATCTTGTCATCAGCACTACTTTTGACTAATCCCATTTATTTGGGGCGGGGGGGGGGGTAATGATCACATGCACAGCGTATTTGTCGACCCCCTCCCCGCTACCACCCCAGCATCAACATTCATACACAGGCATACCCCCTGCTCTCTCCCCAGCCCCCTCACCAACATTCGTACACAAGGCATACCCCCTGCTCTCTCCCAAGCCCCCCTCTCCACTGACAATCTCTCCTCTTAAAGCAGAGTTATATTATCCCAGCCTCTAATTATCTAATTAAACAGGGAAGTCAGTAGCGTGTCCTGGCTTTGAAGTTCTGCTGACGGCCAGGGTAGGATTGAAATGGACCTGCCCTCCTCACAGTTTACACCTCAGTCCTGCTGCTATGGTGGAGCAGCCCGGAGTCCGGGCTTGATCAAAAGCTGCCTACGCAGGACTGGAGGAAGGACAGGGGTAGTAGAGGGAGGTAGAGGGAGGTAGGAGGAGGCAGAGGGAGAGGAGGCGGGGGGTGCAGCAGGGTCCCCTACTGCTGGCCTGCTCTGATGATAAAGGTCAGCCCAAACCGTGCAGTTGGGGCCTGTGGTTTAACTTGCTTTTTGTTTTTAGGCCTCCCTCAAAGTCCAAGGTGGCCCCACTTTGGCTGTGTTCACACAGGCAGCCCAATTCTATTTTATTCACTAATTGGTCTTTTGACAAATCAGATCAGCTATGAAAAATATCTGATGTGAAAATCTCTGTTATGATTGGTCAAAGCCCTGTTGAGGATTCATTTCCCTGTTTTCATTCCAACAGGGCTTATTGGAATATTACCAGAGAAATCACCCCATCAACCCCTGGCCGGCTGGCTGTCCCTGTGTTGAACTGCCACTCTTCATGGGGAAGAAGATAGGAAGACAAGGTACCGTCTGCATTATCTCTTCATGGGGAAGAAGATGCATACAGCCTATTATCTCTTCATGGGGAAGAAGATAGGAAGACAAGGTTCAGTCTGCATTATCTCTTCATGGGGAAGAAGATAGGAAGACAAGGTTCAGTGTGCATTATCTCTTCATGGGGAAGAAGATAGAAAAACAATCTCTTCATGGGGAAGAAGATACAGCCTGCATTATCTCTTCATGGGGAAGAAGATAGAAGAAGATAGGAAGACAAGGTACAGCCTGCATTATCTCTTCATGGGGAAGAAGATAGGAAGACAAGGTACAGTCTGCATTATCTCTTCATGGGGAAGAAGATAGGAAGACATTATCTCTTCATGGGGAAGAAGAAGAAGACAAGGTTCAGCCTGCATTATCTCTTCATGGGGAAGAAGATAGGAAGACAAGGTACAGTCTGCATTATATCTTCATGGGGAAGAAGATAGGAAGACAAGGTACATCCTGCATTATCTCTTCATGGGGAAGAAGATAGGAAGACAAGGTACTGTCTGCATTATCTCTTCATGGGGAAGACGAGGGGAAGACAAGGTTCGGTCGGCATTATCTCTTCATGGGGAAGACGAGGGGAAGACAAGGTTCGGTCGGCATTATCTCTTCATGGGGAAGAAGATAGGAAGACAAGGTACAGTCTGCATTATCTCTTCATGGGGAAGAAGATAGGAAGACAAGGTACAGTCTGCATTATCTCTTCATGGGGAAGAAGATAGGAAGACAAGGTTCAGTCTGCATTATCTCTTCATGGGGAAGAAGATAGGAAGACAAGGTTCAGTGTGCATTATCTCTTCATGGGGAAGAAGATAGGAAGACAAGGTACAGTCTGCATTATCTCTTCATGGGGAAGAAGATAGAAAAACAAGGTACAGTCTGCATTATCTCTTCATGGGGAAGAAGATAGGAAGACAAGGTACAGCCTGCATTATCTCTTCATGGGGAAGAAGATAGGAAGACAAGGTTCGGTCGGCATTATCTCTTCATGGGGAAGACGAGAGGAAGACACAAGGTTCAGGCAGCATTATCTCTTCAAGGGGAAGACGAGAGGAAGACACAAGGTACAGGCTGCATTATCTCTTCCTGGGGAAGACGAGAGGGAAGACAAGGCTCAGTCTGGGGAAGACATTATTATCTCTTCCTTCAGGGCATTATCTCTTCATGGGGAAGATGAGAGGAAGACACAAGGTTCAGGCAGCATTATCTCTTCAAGGGGAAGACGAGAGGAAGACACAAGGCTCAGTCTGCATTATCTCTTCCTGGGGAAGACGAGAGGAAGACACATGGTACAGTCTGCATTATCTCTTCATGGGGAAGAAGATAGGAAGACAAGGTACAGTCTGAAGAGCAGGGCAGGAAGGACGTGGACATGAGCTCCCTGAGGTAGAAGAGCAGGAAGGTGTGGACATGAGCTCCCTGAGGTAGAAGAGCAGGGCAGGAAGGTGTGGACATGAGCTCCCTGAGGTAGAAGAGCAGGGCAGGAAGGTGTGGACATGAGCTCCCTGAGGTAGAAGAGCAGGAAGGTGTGGACATGAGCTCCCTGAGGTAAAAGAGCAGGGCAGGAAGGTGTGGACATGAGCTCCCTGAGGTAGAAGAGCAGGAAGGACGTGGACATGAGCTCCCTGAGGTAGAAGAGCAGGAAGGACGTGGACATGAGCTCCCTGAGGTAGAAGAGCAGGAAGGACGTGGACATGAGCTCCCTGAGGTAGAAGAGCAGAGCAGGAAGGTGTGTGTGTTTGGGGACAGAGAAAGAGACAAAGTAAGGAAAAGTGGCCCGACTGACTAGATGTCAGTAACTTTGTGGAACAAACAAAGACCAGGGACAGGCTAGGAAGACTAGGAAAGATGAAGGAACTCGTGTCAGCCTGTTGAAGACGAGCTCCCCCATCTCTTAGGTATTCAAATTAGTCCACTTAATAAGCTCCAAATGAGTTCACTGGACATCCGTGTATTTGTGATCTAGCTGTGTAAGCAGTCAGAGGTGTGGACTACATTTGGAGTGGTATGTATTCTGGCCTCAGTCATTCTCTCCTCAACAGCCTCCTGTGTCCCAACAGTGGGATCATGTAGTCAAGACAAGCATGAAGGAGAGTAGAGGAGAGGAGAGCCCTCTGATGGGATGGAGAGGGCCTGAGCTCCTGGATGGGGCCTCCGCGGGGCCACTACAGGGCCGAAGGAACATGTCCCTGGCTCTCCCTGGACAGGCATAATGACTTTATCAGGATTTAAGCCGCGTTGCACAGCTCTCGCTCTCTCCCTCTCTCTCTCTCTCTTGCTCTCTCCCTCTCTCTCTCTCTCTCTCCCTTCACCAGGTGATCAGAGCACGGGGACCTGGGCCCGCACCGGACTCATTCCACCTCACAATAGAGAGAAGAAGAATAGGAACAGTGGCCCCCTGTGCCCCAACCGGTCTCCCTCTCCCTCTCTCTCTCTCTCTCTCTCTCTCTCTCTCTCTCTCTCTAGTCTCTCTAGTCTCTCTCTCTCTCTCTCTCTCTCTCTAGTCTCTCTAGTCTCTCCTCTCACTCCCACTTGAGAGCCTCCCACCAAGGCTACAGAGACATAGTAATTTGGACCTCATCATATCTGTTTCTAAACCAGCAGGCCAGAGCTCTCTGTCTCTCTGGACTCTCCTCTCCTCCATTCAGCTGAGGACGTTTTGGACGGTATTCATCTGGGGCAGAGACACATTGGGAAGGCTCCACTTAAATACGTCTCACTACATTTATGAATGTATGATTATATAATGCTACTTTAGACAGGGTTTTACTTAAGGCAGGGATAATTTAGAAATGGAAATGTGCCCTAAAACCAGAGAGGTGAAAGGGGAAAGGTGAGTCCGGAGGGGGTTCGTTTCATCTTGGCTCGGCCTAGGCAGCCAATCGAAAAATCCCACTCCCCCTACAAAAACAAATGTCTGTGACTGAAATACTTACCAGAAAGCTCATCAAAATCAGGACATACTCATCTATATTTCATGTTTTACTTGTTCTCCCTTCTCGATTTGCTGCCGCTGCTCTCTCTCTCTCTCTCTCTCTCTCTCTCTCTCTCTCTCTGTCTCTCTCTCTCTCTCTCTCTCTCTCTCTCTCTCTCTCTCTCTCTCTCTCTCTCTCTCTCTCTCTCTCTCTCTCTCTCTCTCTCTCTCTCTCTCTCTCTCTCTGTCTCTCTCTCTCTCTCTCTCTCTCTCTCTCTCTCTCTCTCTCTGTCTCTCTCTCTCTCTCTGTCTCTCTGTCTCTCTGTCTCTCTGTCTCTGTCTCTCTCTCTCTCTCTCTCTCTCTGTCTCTCTCTCTCTGTCTCAAACAATGTACAAATGGTTAAAGGACACTGATAAAATAAATAAGCATAAATATCTCTTGTATTACAGTATTCAGTCTTCAGTATACAGTATCTATTAACAGTTAGTTTCTGACTCTCTCTCCTCTCTCTCGCTCCTCCCTCTCTCAATTCTGTTCTCTTCAATTCTCTCTCTCTCTGCTTTATTGGCTCTGGGAAACTCTGTCTCTCTCTCATTGCCAAAGCAAGTCTCTCTCTGTCAACATACAAAGTGAATATATAAAGTCTCTCTCTAAACAATACAAATTAACTCTAGACATCACACATACAGAAGTTTCAAAACAATAATCTCTCTTACAAATGTCATATTATATATCTCTCTATACTCTGTTTTAACAATGTACAAATGGTTAAAGGACACAAGATAAAATAAATAAGCATAAATATGGGTTGTATTTACAATGGTGTTTGTTCTTCACTGGTTGCCCTTTTCTCGTGGCAACAGGTCACAAATCTTGCTGCTGTGATGGCACACTATGGAATTTCACCCAGTAGATATGGGAGTTTTTCAAAATTGGATTTGTTTTCGAATTCTTTGTGGATCTGTGTAATCTGAGGGAAATATGTCTCTCTAATATGGTCATACATTGGGCAGGAGGTTAGGAAGTGCAGCTCAGTTTCCACCTCATTTTGTGGGCAGTGAGCACATAGCCTGTCTTCTCTTGAGAGCCATGTCTGCCTACGGCGGCCTTTCTCAATAGCAAGGCTATGCTCACTGAGTCTGTACATAGTCAAGGCTTTCCTTAATTTTGGGTCAGTCACAGTGGTCAGGTATTCTGCCGCTGTGTACTCTCTGTGTAGGGCCAAATAGCATTCTAGTTTGCTCTGTTTTTTTGTTAATTCTTTCCAATGTGTTAAGTAGTTATCTTTTTGTTTTCTCATGATTTGGTTGGGTCTAATTGTGCTGCTGTCCTGGGGCTCTGTAGTGTGTGTTTGTGTTTGTGAACAGAGCCCCAGGACCAGCTTGCTTAGGGACTCTTCTCCAGGTTCATCTCTCTGAAGGTGATGGCTTTGTTATGGAAGGTTTGTGAATCGCTTCCTTTTAGGTGGTTGTAGAATTGAACAGCTCTTTTCTGGATTTTGATAATTAGTGGGTATCGGCCTAATTCTGCTCTGCATGCATTATTTGGTGTTCTACGTTGTACACGGAGGATATTTTTGCAGAATTCTGCGTGCAGAGTCTCAATTTGGTGTTTGGCCCATTTTGTGAAGTCTTGGTTGGTGAGCGGACCCCAGACCTCACAACCATAAAGGGCAATGGGCTCTATGACTGATTCAAGTATTTTTAGCCAAATCCTAATTGGTATGTTGAAATTTATGTTTCTTTTGATGGCATAGAATGCCCTTCTTGCCTTGTCTCTCAGATCGTTCACAGCTTTGTGGAAGTTACCTGTGGTGCTGATGTTTAGGCCAAGGTATGTATAGTTTTTGTGTGCTCTAGGGCAACAGTGTCTAGATGGAATTTGTATTTGTGGTCCTGGTGACTGGACCTTTTTTGGAACACCATTATTTTGGTCTTACTGAGATTTACTGTCAGGGCCCAGGTCTGACAGAATCTGTGCATAAGATCTAGGTGCTGCTGTAGGCCCTCCTTGGTTGGTGACAGAAGCACCAGATCATCAGCAAACAGCAGACATTTGACTTCGGATTCTAGCAGGGGGAGGCCGGGTGCTGCAGACTTTTCTAGTGCCCGCACCAATTCGTTGATATATATGTTGAAGAGGGTGGGGCTTAAGCTGCATCCCTGTCTAACCCCACGACCCTGTGTGAAGAAATGTGTGTGTTTTTTGCCAATTTTAACCGCACACTTGTTGTTTGTGTACATGGATTTTATAATGTCGTATGTTTTACCCCCAACACCACTTTCCATCAGTTTGTATAGCAGACCCTCATGCCAGATTGAGTCGAAGGCTTTTTTGAAATCAACAAAGCATGAGAAGACTTTGCCTTTGTTTTGGTTTGTTTGGTTGTCAATTAGGGTGTGCAGGGTGAATACATGGTCTGTTGTACGGTAATTTGGTAAAAAGCCAATTTGACATTTGCTCAGTACATTGTTTTCATTGAGGAAATGTACGAGTCTGCTGTTAATAATAATGCAGAGGATTTTCCCAAGGTTACTGTTGACACATATCCCATGGTAGTTATTGGGGTCAAATTTGTCTCCACTTTTGTGGATTGGGGTGATCAGTCCTTTTCTGTCTCTGTCTCTCTCTCTGTCTCTGTCTCTCTGTCTCTCTCTCTCTCTCTCTCTCTCTCTCTCTCTCTCTCTGTCTCTCTCTCTCTCTCTCTCTCTCTCTCTCTCTCTCTCTCTGTCTCTCTGTCTCTCTGTCTCTCTCTCTCTCTCTCTCTCTGTCTCTGTCTCTGTCTCTCTCTCTCTGTCTCTCTCTCTCTCTCTCTGTCTCTCTCTCTCTGTCTCTCTCTCTCTGTCTCTCTCTCTCTCTCTCTCTCTCTGTCTCTCTCTCTCTCTCTCTCTCTCTCTCTCTCTCTCTCTCTCTCTCTCTCTCTCTCTGTCTCTCTCTCTCTCTCTCTCTCTCTCTCTGTCTCTCTCTCTCTGTCTCTCTCTCTCTCTCTCTCTCCCCACCCCTCTCTCTCTCTCTCTCTCTCTCTCTCTCTCTCTCTCTCTCTCTCTCTCTCTCTCTCTCTCTCTCTCTCTCTCTCTCTCTCTCTCTGTCTCTCTCTCTCTGTCTCTCTCTCTCTCTCCCCACCCCTCTCTCTCTCTCTCTCTCCCCACCCCTCTCCATCTCTCTCTCTCTTTCCCTCTCCATCTCTCTCTCTCTTTCCCTCTCCATGTCTGGTGGTGGATGGTCTGTGTCTGTCCTGTCTGATGGTCTCTGTATCAGTCCTGTCTGTTGGTCTGTGTATCAGTCCTGTCTGTTGGTCTGTGTATCAGTCCTGTCTGTTGGTCTGTGTAACAGTCCTGTCTGTTGGTCTGTGTATCAGTCCTGTCTGTTGGTCTGCGTATCAGTCCTGTCTGGTGGTGGATGGTCTGTGTATCAGTCCTGTCTGTTGGTCTCTGTATCAGTCCTGTCTGATGGTCTGTGCATCAGTCCTGTCTGATGGTCTGTGTATCAGTCCTGTCTGTGTAGGTCTGTGTATCAGTCCTGTCTGTGTAGGTCTGTGTATCAGTCCTGTCTGTGTAGGTCTGTGTATCAGTCCTGTCTGTGTAGGTCTGTGTATCAGTCCTGTCTGTGTAGGTCTGTGTATCAGTCCTGTCTGTGTAGGTCTGTGTATCAGTCCTGTCTGTGTAGGTCTGTGTATATGTATCTGTACAAAACAACTGTGAAAAAACACGTGCCAATAATCCTGACATTTTCACATGAGTCTGTGATATTTTACATTATAAAATCACGTCAAAAATGCAACACTAATTTTGAAGTCGCAGGCGGTTGACCTCTGTGGGACCATGACCAACCATGACCGACTCAGGTCTGTGACCATGACCAACCATGACCGACTCAGTCCTGACCATGACCAGGTCTGTGTACTCAGTCCTGACCATGATCCACCATGACCGACTCAGGTCACGTGTATGACCAACCATGACCTCACGTGACCATGACCAACCATGACCGTCAGGTCACGTGACCATGACCAACCATGACCGACTCATGTCACGTGACCATGATCCACCATGACCGACTCAGGTCACGTGACCATGACCAACCATGACCGACTCAGGTCACGTGACCATGACCAACCATGACCGACTCATGTCACGTGACCATGATCCACCATGACCGACTCAGGTCACGTGACCATGACCAACCATGACCGACTCAGGTCACGTGACCATGACCAACCATGACCGACTCAGGTCACGTGACCATGACCAACCATGACCGACTCATGTCACGTGACCATGATCCACCATGACCGACTCAGGTCACGTGACCATGACCAACCATGACCGACTCAGGTCACGTGACCATGACCAACCATGACCGACTCAGGTCACGTGACCATGATCCACCATGACCGACTCAGGTCACGTGACCATGACCAACCATGACCGACTCAGGTCACGTGACCATGACCAACCATGACCGACTCAGGTCACGTGACCATGACCAACCATGACCGACTCAGGTCACGTGACCATGACCAACCATGACCGACTCAGGTCACGTGACCATGACCAACCATGACCGACTCAGGTCACGTGACCATGACCAACCATGACCGACTCAGGTCACGTGACCATGACCAACCATGACCGACTCAGGTCACGTGACCATGACCAACCATGACCGACTCAGGTCACGTGACCATGATCAACCATGACCGACTCATGTCACGTGACCATGACCAACCATGACCGACTCATGTCATGTGACCATGACCAACCATGACCGACTCAGGTCACGTGACCATGATCAACCATGACCGACTCATGTCACGTGACCATGACCGACTCAGGTCACGTGACCATGATCAACCATGACCGACTCATGTCACGTGACCATGACCAACCATGACCGACTCAGGTCACGTGACCATGACCAACCATGACCGACTCATGTCACGTGACCATGACCAACCATGACCGACTCAGGTCACGTGACCATGACCAACCATGACCGACTCAGGTCACGTGACCATGACCAACCATGACCGACTCAGGTCACGTGACCATGACCAACCATGACCGACTCATGTCACGTGACCATGATCCACCATGACCGACTCAGGTCACGTGACCATGACCAACCATGACCGACTCAGGTCACGTGACCATGACCAACCATGACCGACTCAGGTCACGTGACCATGACCAACCATGACCGACTCATGTCACGTGACCATGACCAACCATGACCGACTCAGGTCACGTGACCATGACCAACCATGACCGACTCAGGTCACGTGACCATGACCAACCATGACCGACTCAGGTCACGTGACCATGACCAACCATGACCGACTCAGGTCACGTGACCATGACCAACCATGACCGACTCAGGTCACGTGACCATGACCAACCATGACCGACTCAGGTCACGTGACCATGACCAACCATGACCGACTCAGGTCACGTGACCATGACCACCATGACCGACTCAGGTCACGTGACCATGACCAACCATGACCGACTCAGGTCACGTGACCATGACCAACCATGACCGACTCAGGTCACGTGACCATGACCAACCATGACCGACTCAGGTCACGTGACCATGACCAACCATGACCGACTCAGGTCACGTGACCATGACCAACCATGACCGACTCAGGTCACGTGACCATGATCAACCATGACCGACTCAGGTCACGTGACCATGACCAACCATGACCGACTCAGGTCACGTGACCATGACCAACCATGACCGACTCAGGTCACGTGACCATGACCAACCATGACCGACTCAGGTCACGTGACCATGACCATGACCATCAGGTCACGTGACCATGACCAACCATGACCGACTCAGGTCACGTGACCATGATCAACCATGACCGACTCAGGTCACGTGACCATGATCAACCATGACCGACTCATGTCACGTGACCATGACCAACCATGACCGACTCAGGTCACGTGACCATGACCAACCATGACCGACTCAGGTCACGTGACCATGACCAACCATGACCGACTCAGGTCACGTGACCATGACCAACCATGACCGACTCATGTCACGTGACCATGACCAACCATGACCGACTCATGTCACGTGACCATGACCAACCATGACCGACTCAGGTCACGTGACCATGACCAACCATGACCGACTCATGTCACGTGACCATGACCAACCATGACCGACTCATGTCACGTGACCATGACCAACCATGACCGACTCAGGTCACGTGACCATGACCAACCATGACCGACTCAGGTCACGTGACCATGACCAACCATGACCGACTCAGGTCACGTGACCATGACCAACCATGACCGACTCAGGTCACGTGACCATTATCAACCATGACCGACTCATGTCACGTGACCATGACCAACCATGACCGACTCAGGTCACGTGACCATGACCAACCATGACCGACTCAGGTCACGTGACCATGACCAACCATGACCGACTCAGGTCACGTGACCATGATCAACCATGACCGACTCAGGTCACGTGACCATGACCAACCATGACCGACTCAGGTCACGTGACCATGACCAACCATGACCGACTCATGTCACGTGACCATGACCAACCATGACCGACTCAGGTCACGTGACCATGACCAACCATGACCGAGTCAGGTCACGTGACCATGATCAACCATGACCGACTCAGGTCACGTGACCATGACCAACCATGACCGACTCAGGTCACGTGACCATGACCAACCATGACCGACTCAGGTCACGTGACCATGACCAACCATGACCGACTCAGGTCACGTGACCATGACCAACCATGACCGACTCAGGTCACGTGACCATGACAACCATGACCGACTCAGGTCACGTGACCATGACCAACCATGACCGACTCAGGTCACGTGACCATGACCAACCATGACCGACTCATGTCACGTGACCATGACCAACCATGACCGACTCAGGTCACGTGACCATGACCAACCATGACCGACTCAGGTCACGTGACCATGACCAACCATGACCGACTCATGTCACGTGACCATGACCAACCATGACCGACTCATGTCACGTGACCATGACCAACCATGACCGACTCATGTCACGTGACCATGACCAACCATGACCGACTCATGTCACGTGACCATGACCAACCATGACCGACTCATGTCACGTGACCATGACCAACCATGACCGACTCATGTCACGTGACCATGACCAACCATGACCGACTCATGTCACGTGACCATGACCATCCATGACCGACTCATGTCATGTGATCAACCATGACCGACTCAGGTCACGTGACCATGACTCACCATGACCGACTCATGTCATGTGATCCACCATGACCGACTCATGTCATGTGATCCACCATGACCGACTCAGGTCACGTGACCATGACCAACCATGACCGACTCATGTCCTCTACACTTTCACATGTGCATTTTCACATTTTAATGTCAACTTGCTGTCAAAAGACACAACATCTAATCCAGTTTCATAGAATTTGTTGTGATTAACCATGATTTATTGGCAAGTTCATGATTTGCTCAAATTGAGCTGTAATTTACAAATGTAATACAAAAAGCATTACAACAACATTGCTGTTTTATATTTTGTTCAAAGTAATGGTTTGCAAAACCAAGTAGATTGATTAACACACTTTCTTTAACCTCAACGTCAACTTGTTTTGGCATCACATTGTTGTTTTAAGACAATGGGGCAAATACAAAAACTTAACCTGAGTTAACTGATTAACATTTTAACACGTTAAACAGGATCAATAAGGAGACAGAGCTAGTTTCTCTGTTCTTTCACTGGGTGTCTTCCAATGCTCACTGGCCATCATGTGAACAAGAGAGGGAAAAGGGGGAGTCCTAGTCAGTTGTACAACTGAATGTATTCAACTGAAATGTGTCTTCCACATTTAACCCAACCCCTCTGAATCAGAGAGGTGAGGAGGAGCTGGGATAATCAACAGCCACGTCTTTGGCACCCGGGGAACAGTGCAGTCCTGTCTCCCTGTTCAGGAGTAGAACAACAGACCTTGTCTGCTCGGGGATTCGATCCAGTAACCTTTCAGTAACACCGAACGCTCTAACCACCAGACTACCTGCCGCCCCCTGAGGTGTATGTCTGCAGCAGCAACAATACTGAATGGATCGTTCAGAAATAATAGGTATTTTTAACCTGTTCTGGAGACTGGTTTTTGTTCGGAATTTCGGATGACTGACGTGCCCAAAGTAAACTGCCTGCTACTCAGGCCCAGAAGCCAGGATATGAATATGATATGATACCATTGGATAGAAAACAGTTTCTGAAACTGTTAACAAAATGTCTCTGAGTATAACAGAGCCGATATGGTAAGCAAAAACCTGAGGAAAATCCATACGGAAATGTATTTTTGAGGTCACAGGCCATTTCAGTGTTAGCCTATGGGAAATACACATAGATATGACCCAGATTGCAGTTCCTCTGGCTTCCACTAGATGTCAACAGTCTTTAGAAAGGGTTTCAGGCTTGTTGTTTGGAAAATGAGCAAGTAGTTGGAAGAACAAAAAGGTGTCTCTCAATAGAAAAGTAGCCTTGTTGGTGTGTGAATGAGGTGCACGCTCTTCGTTATTTATCTTCCCTATTGAGCATACTATTCTCCGTCTTAAATATTATCGTATATTTAGATATTAGAGTACCTGAGGATTAATTAGAAACATTGTTTGACTTGTTTGGACAAACTTTACTGGTAACTTTTTGGATTCGTTTGTATGCGTGTTGAACGAGTGGATTACTGAGATCATTGGCGCCAACTAAACAGACTTTTTTGGATATAAAGAAGGACTTTATCGAACAAAACGACCATTCATTGTGTAGCTGGGACCCATGGGATTGCAAACAGAGGAAGATCTTCAAAGGAAAGTGATTTATTTTATCGCTATTAGTGATTTCGTGACGCCTGTTCTGATTGAAAAAGTATTTTGATGTGAGGCGCTGTCCTCAGATAATCGCATGGTATGCTTTCGCTGTAAAGCCTTTTTGAAATCTGACAACGCGGTTGGATTAACAAGAAGTTAAGCTTTTAAATGATGTATGACACTTGTATCTTCATGACTGTTTAATATTACGGTTTTTGTATTTTGAATTCTGCAATTTTTGCTCTTTTCACCGGATGTTGTTGTAGGTGGCTCGCTAGCGGTTCATGTGCCAAAAGAGGTTTTAACATACCTTAATTTTACTCCGGTAGGCTAAGTTATCTTTTTACAGAATGTCTTTACAGAATGTCCTTACAGAATGTCTTTCCAGAATGACTTTCCAGAATGTCCTTACAGAATGTCTTTCCAGAATGACTTTCCAGAGTATCTTTACAGAATGGCTTTCCAGAATATATTTGCAGAATGACTTTCCAGAATGTCTTTACAGAATGATTTTCCAGAATGTCTTTCCGGAATGTCCTTACAGAATGTCTTTACAGAATGATTTTCCAGAATGTCTTTCCGGAATGTCCTTACAGAATGTCTTTACAGAATGATTTTCCAGAATGTCTTTCCGGAATGTCCTTACAGAATGTCTTTACAGAATGATTTTCCAGAATGTCTTTCCGGAATGTCCTTACAGAATGTCTTTACAGAATGATTTTCCAGAATGTCTTTCCGGAATGCTTACAGAATGTCTTTACAGAATGTATTTCCAGAATTACTTTCCTGGAATGTCTTTCCAGAATTACTTTCCAGAATGTCTTTCCAGAATGTCTTTCCAGAATTCCTTTCCAGAATTCCTTTCCAGAATGTCTTTCCAGAATGTCTTTCCAGAATGTCTTTCCAGAATGTCTTTCCAGAATGTCCTTTCAGAATGTCTTTCCAGAATTACTTTCCAGAATGTCTTTCCAGAATGTCTTTCCAGAATGTCTTTCCAGAATGTCTTTCCAGAATGTCTTTCCAGAATTACTTTCCAGAATGTCTTTCCAGAATGTCTTTCCAGAATGTCTTTCCAGAATGTCTTTCCAGAATGTCCTTTAAAGAAATTATTTTACTTTCATGTAGAATTTACTGCTTTCACATGAATGTCTTTCCATTTTAATGTATTTCCAGAATGTCTTTCCAGAATGTCCTAAGAATGTCTTTCCAAATGTCTTTCCAGAATGTCTTTCCAGAATGTCTTTCCAGAATTCCTTTCCAGAATGTCTTTCCAGAATGTCTTTCCAGAATGTCTTTCCAGAATGTCCTTACAGAATGTCTTTCCAGAATTACTTTCCAGAATGTCTTTCCAGAATTACTTTCCAGAATGTCTTTCCAGAATGTCTTTCCAGAATGTCTTTCCAGAATTACTTTCCAGAATGTCTTTCCAGAATGTAGGGTAGCCTAGTGGTTAGAGTGTTGGACTAGTAACCGGAAGGTTGCAAGTTCAAACCCCCGAGCTGACAAGGTACAAATCTGTCGTTCTGCTCCTGAACAGGCAGTTAACCCACTGTTCCTAGGCTGTCATTGAAATAAGAATTTGTTCTTAACTGACTTGACTAGTAAAATAAAGGTAAAATAAAAAAAATTAAAAATGTATTTCCAGAATTTAAATTGTAAATTATTTTACAATTTCATGTAAATGTGAGATTTACTGCACATTTCACATGTTTAACTGCAATTCACATGTAAGGTAAAACATTTTAATGAAATACGATTTTCACAAGTGAAACTGCAAATATGACATGTTTTGTTTTTGTTCTTGTTGTAAAGGTGAAGTCACAGGCAGCAGCCCGGAACATACTTGATCCTCCATCCGCCATGCTACATGTCCAGAAGATCTGGAACACATCGCATTGCACGTTGAAAACGTTATATAATCACTCTACTTGCGTTCCGTGTGGGTTGTGTTCTCGGAGACGGAAACTGAGATGTATTCCGTTTTATAGAATACGAACTACAGGAGTGTTTCTGGTTGTGGGTGTTTTATCCTGCAGGTCATTTTTACAAGACTATGAGGGATAAAGATAATCGGCAGGGTAGTCTAGTGGTTAGCGTGTTGGGCTGGTGACTAAAAGGTTGTAAGTTCGAATCCCCAAGCTGACAAGGTACAAATCTGTAATTCTGCCCCTGAACAGGCAGTTAACCCACTGTTCCTAGGCCGTCATTATAAAATAAGAATTTGTTCTTAACTGACTTGCCTAGTTAAATACATTCTATAAAATCAATTGTCTACTTTGACTAAACCTCCCCTTTTATATATTTTAATAATAATATATTTGTAGTGTAATTCAGAGATAAAGTTATAACATCAATTATATCAATACTATTTATTCATTTAGTATACATCCCTCTTAACATTACTGTACCATTCAGCCTGTTCATCACATCCAGTGTGTGTTTGAAACACATCAGTATAGTTTTAACACAGCTTAATACTGCTATGAGTGGCTTTATAACATTATTACATTAGTTTCATTGTTACACAGTATGAGGTGGGTTTATAACATTATAATAATCAGTCTATGAGGTGGGTTTATCAAACATTATCATATGAGTCTACGAGGTGGGTTTATTTATAACATTATAATAATATTGACCTATGAGGTGGTTTATAACATTATAATAATCATTGACCTATGAGGTGGTTTATAACATTATAATAATCATTGACCTATGAGGTGGGTTTATAACATTATATCAACATTATAATAAATAATCATTGACCTATGAGGTGGTTTATAACATTATAATAATCATTGACCTATGAGGTGGTTTATAACATTATAATAATCATTGACCTATGAGGTGGGTTTATAACATTATAATAATCATTGACCTATGAGGTGGGTTTATAACATTATAATAATCATTGACCTATGAGGTGGTTTATAACATTATAATAATCATTGACCTATGAGGTGGGTTTATAACATTATAATAATCATTGACCTATGAGGTGGGTTTATAACATTATAATAATCATTGACCTATGAGGTGGGTTTATAACATTATAATAATCATTGACCTATGAGGTGGGTTTATAACATTATAATAATCATTGACCTATGAGGTGGGTTTATAACATTATAATAATCATCAGTCTATGAGGTGGGTTTATAACATTATAATAATCATTGACCTATGAGGTGGGTTTATAACATTATAATAATCATTGACCTATGAGGTGGGTTTATAACATTATAATAATCATTGACCTATGAGGTGGTTTATAACATTATAATAATCATTGACCTATGAGGTGGTTTATAACATTATAATAATCATTGACCTATGAGGTGGGTTTATAACATTATAATAATCATTGACCTATGAGGTGGGTTTATAACATTATAATAATCATTGACCTATGAGGTGGTTTATAACATTATAATAATCATTGACCTATGAGGTGGTTTATAACATTATAATAATCATTGACCTATGAGGTGGTTTATAACATTATAATAATCATTGACCTATGAGGTGGTTTATAACATTATAATAATCATTGACCTATGAGGTGGGTTTATAACATTATTATAATCATTGACCTATGAGGTGGTTTATAACATTATAATAATCATTGACCTATGAGGTGCGTTCATAACATTATTATAATCATTGACCTATGAGGTGGGTTTATAACATTATAATAATCATCAGTCTATGAGGTGGGTTTATAACATTATTATAATCATTGACCTATGAGGTGGGTTTATAACATTATAATAATCATCAGTCTATGAGGTGGGTTTATAACATTATAATAATCATTGACCTATGAGGTGGGTTTTATCATCATGTGGATTGACATGACTAAAGCAGATTCAATTTGATTGGCTGTTGCGTGCGATTTCAGGTGCGTTTGAGTTGAGTCGCATAATCAGCGAAATTGTTTGAAACGATGTCACTTTCAACCCGTAACTGAAACTAAAATTGTGTGAACGTTTCGTTGTCTGACATCAGCCTCGTTGCGCGGCGAAGAAAACTGGCAACGTCGTGTAGATACCAACATCTCCCCCAACGTAGTGTAGATACCAACATCTCCCCCAATGTAGTGTAGATACCAACATCTCCCCCAACGTAGTGTAGATACCAACATCTCCCCCAATGTAGTGTAGATACCAACATCTCCTCCAACGTAGTTTAGATACCAACATCTCCCCCAACGTAGTGTAGATACCAACATCTCCCCCAACGTAGTGTAGATACCAACATCTCTCCCAACGTAGTGTAGATACCAACATCTCCTCCAACGTAGTGTAGATACCAACATCTCTCCCAACGTAGTGTAGATACCAACATCTCCCCCAACGTAGTGTAGATACCAACATCTCCCCCAACGTAGTGTAGATACCAACATCTCCCCAACGTAGTGTAGATACCAACATCTCCTCCAACGTAGTGTAGATACCAACATCTCCCCAACGTAGTGTAGATACCAACATCTCCCCCAATGTAGTGTAGATACCAACATCTCCTCCAACGTAGTGTAGATACCAACATCTCCCCCAATGTAGTGTAGATACCAACATCTCCCCCAACATAGTGTAGATACCAACATCTCTCCCCAACGTAGTGTAGATACCAACATCTCCCCCAACGTCGTGTAGATACCAACATCTCTCCCAACGTAGTGTAGATACCAACATCTCCCCCAACGTAGTGTAGATACCAACATCTCTCCCAGCGTAGTGTAGATACCAACAACTCCCCCAACGTAGTGTAGATACCAACATCTCCCCCAAGATACCGTCTCCCCCAACGTGTAGATACCAACATCTCCCCCAACGTAGTGTAGATACCAACATCTCCCCAACGTAGTGTAGATACCAACATCTCCCCAACGTAGTGTAGATACCAACATCTCCCCAACGTAGTGTAGATACCAACATCTCCTCCAACGTAGTGTAGATACCAACATCTCCTCCAACGTAGTGTAGATACCAACATCTCCTCCAACGTAGTGTAGATACCAACATCTCCCCCAACGTAGTGTAGATACCAACATCTCCCCAACGTAGTGTAGATACCAACATCTCCCCAACGTAGTGTAGATACCAACATCTCTCCCCAACGTAGTGTAGATACCAACATCTCCCCCAACGTAGTGTAGATACCTCTCCCAACGTAGTGTAGATACCAACAACTCCCCCAGTAGTGTAGATACCAACATCTCCCCAATGTAGTGTAGATACCAACATCTCCCCCAACGTAGTGTAGATACCAACATCTCCCCAACGTAGTGTATACCAACATCTCCCCCAACGTAGTGTAGATACCAACATCTCCCCAACGTAGTGTAGATACCAACATCTCCTCCAACGTAGTGTAGATACCAACATCTCCCCCCCAACGTAGTGTAGATACCAACATCTCCCCCAACGTAGTGTAGATACCCAACATCTCCCCCCCAACGTAGTGTAGATACCAACATCTCCCCAACGTCCAACGTAGTGTAGATACCAACATCTCCCCCAACGTAGTGTAGATACCAACATCTCCCCAACGTAGTGTAGATACCAACATCTCCCCAATGTAGTGTAGATACCAACATCTCCCCCAACGTAGTGTAGATACCCAACGTAGTGTAGATACCAACATCTCCTCCAACGTAGTGTAGATACCAACATCTCCCCCAACATAGTGTAGATACCAACATCTCTCCCAACGTAGTGTAGATACCAACATAGTGTAGATACCAACATCTCTCCCAACGTAGTGTAGATACCAACATAGTGTAGATACAACATCTCCCCCGTAAGATACCAACGTAGTGTAGATACCAACATCTCCCCAACGTAGTGTAGATACCAACATAGTGTAGATACCAACAACGTAGTGTAGATACCAACATCTCCTCCAACGTAGTGTAGATACCAACATCTCCCCAACGTAGTGTAGTGTGTAGATACCAACATCTCCCCAACGTAGTGTAGATACCAACATCTCCCCCAACATAGTGTAGATACCAACATCTCCCCAACGTAGTGTAGATACCAACATCCAACATCTCCCCAACGTAGTGTAGATACCAACATCTCCCCCAATAATCTCCCCCAAGTAGTGTAGTAGATACCAACATCTCCCCAACGTAGTGTAGATACCAATCTCCCCCAACGTCTCCCATCCCCCCAACGTAGTGTAGATACCAACATCTCCCCCAACGTAGTGTACATACCCAACATAGTGTAGATACCAACATCTCCTCCAACGTAGTTTAGATACCAACATCTCCCCCATGTAGTGTAGATACCAACATCTCCCCCAACGTAGTGTAGATACCAACATCTCCCCCAACGTAGTGTAGATACCAACATCTCCCCAACGTAGTGTAGATACCAACATCTCCTCCAATGTAGTGTAGATACCAACATCTCCTCCAACGTAGTGTAGATACCAACATCTCCCCCAACGTAGTGTCTCCCCCCATGTACTGGAAGTGATGTACTGTGGTAGTACATGGAGTGTAATAGAGTACACAAAATATTTCATTATCAGATACATTTCTGTTGTTACAGTCTCCCAGCTAGTATACCTTATAGACTGGCGTCATATGTAGATATATCCACCCAGCACACAACTTCTGTCCAGACACGTTCTTTCTCTGGGATTTCCTCAACACCTACACCACAAAGACAGCCAAGCCGTGTCTATGAACCTAGAGACCCCGGGTCATGTCTTAGAGAGCTAGAAGGTTCCTCAGGTTAAAACATTAAAATGTCAGAGAGAAAAGCGAAAAGGGGAGGATAGTTTTTAACGATCACCTGCCTGTCTTTGTCAGTCCAGACCGAAAAGCCACTCTAGACGTGTCTAAATGACGTCTCCCCCCCCGGTGGGGCCCAAATCAAATAGAAACACAACATGAGTCCAAACCAGTTAAAAGACGGTCCTTGCAGCCTTTATCCACCAAGAAGCAACGGTATAGAACAACCTTCACAAAGGCCGACAAGCCCCCAGCGGCCCGACACTCAATAAGCATTTGGATACTTAAGATGGTGGAGAGCAGCAAGCCGTTTAGGACCCAGCTACAGGCCCAGCCAGCACTGCCTGCACGCTGCTTTGGGCATCAGTCATACTGGGGGTAATTACATTTTTTCGGGGGTAGTATTTTTCCAATAGTGCCAGAATGAGTGGTTCTGTGATTTGCTTATAGGCTAATGCACGATGCAAATGACACAGACGGTACGACGTCTCTTCCCGACCGAACCACTCAGCTCAGCTCTGAATGTCCCTTCTCTCCTGAGAACACTCTTATTCACTATCTAACACAATATATTCTCCCGGTGAAAGAGAGCGGTGAATTTAGGTCTGGTTCAATGTTGCAGGATTACATTAGGCTAGGTTAGGACTGGAGAGACTTTGGAGATATATTGACTTTTAAAACAGACATTCTCCAGGAACATCAGCAGGGCCTCACGTAAGTAAAACTAGAATAAAAGGTGTCTTTAATTTGAACACAGAATTTCAATACTGAGGTAGGATTGGATTTCTTTATTGTTTCGTTTGTCTCTCTCTCTCTCTCTCTCTCTCTCTCTCGCTTTCTCGCTCTCTGCCTCTCTCTCTCTCTCTCTCTCTCTCTCTCTCTCTCTCTCTCTCTCTCTCTCTCTCTCTCTGTCTCTCTCTCTGTCTCTCTCTCTCTGTCTCTCTGTCTCTCTCTCTCTCTCTGTATCTCTCTGTCTCTCTCTCTGTGTCTCTGTCTCTCTCTCTCTCTCTCTCTGTCTCTCTCTGTCTCTCTCTGTCTCTCTCTCTCTCTCTCTCTCTGTCTCTCTCTCTCTCTATATCTCTCTGTCACTCTCTCTCTCTGTGTCTCTCTCTGTCTCTCTCTCTCTCTCCTCTCTCTCTCTCTCGCTCTCTGCCTCTCTCTCTCTCTCTCTCTCTCTCTCTCTCTCTCTCTCTCTCTCTCTTCTCTCTCTCTCTCTCTCTCTGCCTCTCTCTCTCTCTCTCTCTCTCTCCTTCTCTCTCTGCTTGTCTCTGTCTCTCTCTCTCCTTCTCTCTCTCTCTCTCTCGCTCTCTGCCTCTCCCTCTCTGCCTTTCTCTCTCAATTCAATTTCAATTCAATTTCAGTTTAAGGGGATTTATTGGTAAAGCAAGTGAAATAGATAATAAACAAAAGTGAAATAAACAATAAAAATGAAGAGTAAACATTCCACTCACAGAAGTTTTAAATGTTCTGTTATGTCTACATACAGTGTTGTAACGATGTGCAAATAGTTAAAGTACAAAAGGGGAAATTAATAAACATAAATATGGGTTGTATTTACAGTGGTGTTTGTTCTTCATTGGTTGACCTTTTCTTGTGGCAACAGGTCACAAATCTTGCTGCTGTGATGTCACACTGTGATGTCACCCAGTAGATATGGGTGAAATATTCTCTCTCTCTCTCTGCCTGTCTCTCTGCTGTGATGTCACTCTGTGATGTCACAATGTGATGTCACACTGTGATGTCACACTGTGATGTCACCCAGTATATATGTGTGAAATATACTCTCTCTCTCTCTCCATCTCTCACATTGCATTTTATTTGAGTTAAATACAGCTCCTATATGTAGTGATCTCTCTGACACTATAGTATGGGCAGTAGTTATCTCTCAGATAATATAGTATTGGCAGTAGTTATCTCTCAGATAATATAGTATTGGCAGTAGTTATCTTTCAGACACTATAGCATGGGCAGTAGTTATCTCTCATATACACTATATTATAGGAGGTAATTATCTCTCATATACACTATAGTATGGGCAGTAGTTATCTCTCAGACACTATACTATGGGCAGTAGTTATCTCTCAGACACTATAGTATGGGGCAGTAGTTATCTCTCAGATACTATAGTATGTGCAGTTGTTATCTCTCAGATACTATAGTATGGGCAGTAGTTATCTCTCATATACAATATAGAATAGGCAGTAGTGATCTCTTCTCAGACACTAGTATGGGCAGTAGTTATCTCTCAGATACTATAGTATGGGCAGTAGTTATCTCTCAGACACTATAGTATGGGCGGTAGTTATCTCTCAGATACTATAGTATGGGCAGTAGTTATCTCTCAGACACTATAGTATGGGCAGTAGTTATCTCTCAGATACTATAGTATGGGCAGTAGTTATCTCTCAGACACTATAGTATGGGCAGTAGTTATCTCTCAGATACTATAGTATGGGCAGTAGTTATCTCTCAGACACTATAGTATGGGCAGTAGTTATCTCTCAGATACTATATTATGGGCAGTAGTTATCTCTCAGACACTGTAGTATGGGCAGTAGTTATCTCTCAGACACTATAGTATGGGCAGTAGTTATCTCTCAGATACTATAGTATGGGCAGTAGTTATCTCTCAGATAATATAGTGCGGGCAGTAGTTATCTCAGATACTATGGTATGGGCAGTAGTTATCTCTCAGACACTATGGTTTGGGCAGTAGTTATCTCTCAGATACTATAGTTTGGGCAGTAGTTATCTCTCAGATACCATAGTATGGGCAGTAGTTATCTCTCAGATACTATAGTATTGGCAGTAGTTATCTCTCAGATACTATAGTATGAGCAGTAGTTATCTCTCAGATACTATAGTTTGGGCAGTAGTTATCTCTCAGATACTATAGTATGGGCAGTAGTTATCTCTCAGACACTATAGTATGGGCAGTTGTTATCTCTCAGACACTATAGTATGGGCAGTAGTTATCTCTCAGATACTATAGTATGGGCAGTAGTTATCTTTCAGACACTATAGTATAGGCAGTAGTTATCTCTCAGATACTATAGTATGGGCAGTAGTTATCTCTCAGACACTGTAGTATGGGCAGTAGTTATCTCTCAGACACTATAGTATGGGCAGTAGTTATCTCTCAGATACTATAGTATGGGCAGCAGTTATCTCTCAGATAATATAGTGCGGGCAGTACTTATCTCTCAGATACTATGGTATGGGCAGTAGTTATCTCTCAGACACTATGGTTTGGGCAGTAGTTATCTCTCAGATACTATAGTTTGGGCAGTAGCTATCTCTCAGATACCATAGTATGGGCAGTAGTTATCTCTCAGATACTATAGTATTGGCAGTAGTTATATCTCAGATACTATAGTATGAGCAGTAGTTATCTCTCAGATACTATAGTTTGGGCAGTAGTTATCTCTCATATACACTATAGTATGGGCAGTAGTTATCTCTCAGACACTATACTATGGGCAGTAGTTATTTCTCAGACACTATAGTATGGGGCAGTAGTTATCTCTCAGATACTATAGTATGTGCAGTTGTTATCTCTCAGATACTATAGTATGGGCAGTAGTTATCTCTCAGATACTATAGTATGGGCAGTAGTTATCGCTCAGATACTATAGTTTGGGCAGTAGTTATCTCTCAGATACCATAGTATGGGCAGTAGTTATCTCTCAGATACTATAGTATTGGCAGTAGTTATATCTCAGATACTATAGTATGAGCAGTAGTTATCTCTCAGATACTATAGTTTGGGCAGTAGTTATCTCTCATATACACTATAGTATGGGCAGTAGTTATCTCTCAGACACTATACTATGGGCAGTAGTTATTTCTCAGACACTATAGTATGGGGCAGTAGTTATCTCTCAGATACTATAGTATGTGCAGTTGTTATCTCTCAGATACTATAGTATGGGCAGTAGTTATCTCTCAGATACTATAGTATGGGCAGTAGTTATCTCTCAGATACTATAGTATGGGCAGTAGTTATCTCTCATATACTATAGTATGGGCAGTAGTGATCTCTTCTCAGACACTAGAATGGGCAGTAGTTATCTCTCAGATACTATTGTATGGGAAAGTAGTTTTCTCTCAGATACTATAGTTTGGGCAGTAGTTATCTCTCAGATACTATAGTATGGGCAGTAGTTATCTCTCAGATACTATAGTATGGGCAGTAGTTCTCTCTCAGATACTATAGTATGGGCAGTAGTTATCTCTCAGATACTATAGTATGGGCAGTAGTTATCTCTCAAATACACTATAGTATGGGCAGTAGTGATCTCTTCTCAGACACTAGTATGGGCAGTAGTTATCTCTCAGAAACTATTGTATGGGCAGTAGTTTTCTCTCAGATACTATAGTATGGGCAGTAGTTATCTCTCAGATACTATAGTATGGGCAGTAGTTATCTCTCAGATACTATAGTATGGGCAGTAGTTATCTCTCAGATACTATAGTATGGGCAGTAGTTATCTCTCAGATACTATAGTATGGGCAGTAGTTATCTCTCAGATACTATAGTTTGGGCAGTAGTTATCTCTCAGATACTATAGTATGGGCAGTAGTTATCTCTCAGATACTATAGTTTTGGGCAGTAGTTATCTCTCAGATACTATAGTATGGGCAGTAGTTATCTCTCAGATACTATAGTATGGGCAGTAGTTATCTCTCAGACACTATAGTATGGGCAGTAGTTATCTCTCAGATACTATAGTATGGGCAGTAGTTATCTCTCAGATACTATAGTATGGGCAGTAGTTATCTCTCAGACACTATAGTATGGGCAGTAGTTATCTCTCAGACACTATAGTATGGGCAGTAGTTATCTCTCAGATACTATAGTATGGGCAGTAGTTATCTCTCAGATACTATGGTATGGGCAGTAGTTATCTCTCAGATACTATAGTATTATCTCTCAGGGCAGTAGTTATCTCTCAGATACTATAGTATGGGCAGTAGTTATCTCTCAGATACTATAGTATGGGCAGTAGTTATCTCTCAGATGGGCACTATACTATGGGCAGTAGTTATCTCTCAGATAGACATAGTATGTATGGGACACTATAGTATGGGCAGTAGTTATCTCTCAGATACTATAGTATGGGCAGTAGTACTATAGTATATCTCTCAGATACTATAGTATGGGCAGTAGTTATCTCTCAGATACTATAGTATGGGCAGTAGTTATCTCTCAGATACTATAGTATGGGCAGTAGTTATCTCTCAGATACTATAGTATGGGCAGTAGTTATCTCTCAGATACTATAGTATGGGCAGTAGTTATCTCTTCTCAGATACTATAGTATGGGCAGTAGTTATCTCTCAGATACTATAGTATGGGCAGTAGTTATCTCTCAGATACTATAGTATGGGCAGTAGTTATCTCTCAGATACTATAGATTATCTATAGTATGGGCAGTAGTTATCTCTAGACACTATAGTTTGGGCAGTAGTTATCTCTCAGATACTATAGTATGGGCAGTAGTTATCTCTCAGATACTATAGTATGGGCAGTAGTTATCTCTCAGATACTATAGTATGGGCAGTAGTTATCTCTCAGACACTATAGTTTGGGCAGTAGTTATCTCAGATCAGATACTATAGTATGGGCAGTAGTTATCTCTCAGATACTATAGTATGGGCAGTAGTTATCTCTCAGACACTATAGTATGGGCAGTAGTTATCTCTCAGATACTATAGTATGGGCAGTAGTTATCTCTCAGATACTATAGTATGGGCAGTAGTTATCTCTCAGATACTATAGTATGGGCAGTAGTTATCTCTCAGACACTGTAGTATGGGCAGTAGTTATCTCTCAGACACTATAGTATGGGCAGTAGTTATCTCTCAGATACTATGGTATGGGCAGTAGTTATCTCTCAGATACTATGGTATGGGCAGTAGTTATCTCTCAGATACTATGGTGTGGGCAGTAGTTATCTCTAAGATACCATAGTATGGGCAGTAGTTATCTCTCAGATACTATAGTATGGGCAGTAGGTATCTCTCAGATACTATAGTTTGGGCAGTAGTTATCGCTCAGATACTATAGTATGGGCAGTAGTTATCTCTCAGATACTATAGTTTGGGCAGTAGTTATCTCTCAGATACTATAGTATGGGCAGTAGTTATCTCTCAGACACTATAGTATGGGCAGTAGTTATCTCTCAGATACTATAATATGGGCAGTAGTTATCTCTCAGACACTATAGTATGGGCAGTAGTTATCTCTCAGACACTATGGTTTGGGCAGTAGTTATCTCTCAGATACTATAAATTGGGCAGTAGTTATCTCTCAGATACTATGGTATGGGAAGTAGTTATCTCTCAGATACTATAGTATGGGCAGTAGTTATCTCTCAGATACTATGGCATGGGCAGTAGTTATCTCTCGGATACTATAGTATGGGCAGTAGTCATCTCTCAGATACTATAGTATGGGCAGTAGTTATCTCTCAGATACTATGGTATGGGCAGTAGTTATCTGTCAGATACTATAGTATGGGCAGTAGTTATCTCTCAGATACTATAGTATGGGCAGTAGTTATCTCTCAGATACTATAGCATGGGCAGTAGTGATCTCTTCACAGACACTAGTATGGGCAGTAGTTATCTCTCAGATACTATAGTATGGGCAGTAGTTTTCTCTCAGATACTATGGTATGGGCAGTAGTTATCTCTCAGATACTATGGTATGGGCAGTAGTTATCTCTCAGATACTATAGTTTGGGCAGTAGTTATCTCTCAGATACTATAGTATGGGCAGTAGTTATCTCTCAGATACTATAGTTTTGGGCAGTAGTTATCTCTCAGATACTATAGTATGGGCAGTAGTTATCTCTCAGATACTATAGTATGGGCAGTAGTTATCTCTCAGACACAATAGTATGGGCAGTAGTTATCTCTCAGACACTATAGTATGGGCAGTAGTAATCTCTCAGATACTATAGTATGGGCAGTAGTTATCTCTCAGACACTGTAGTATGGGCAGTAGTTATCTCTCAGACACTATAGTATGGGCAGTAGTTATCTCTCAGATACTATAGTATGGGCAGTAGTTATCTCTCAGATACTATGGTATGGGCAGTAGTTATCTCTCAGATACTATGGTATTGGCAGTAGTTATCTCTCAGATACTATAGTATGGACAGTAGTTATCTCTCAGATACTATAGTATGGGCAGTAGTTATCTCTCAGACACTATAGTATGGGCAGTAGTTATCTCTCAGATACTATAGTATGGGCATTAGTTATCTCTCAGATACTATAGTATGGGCAGTAGTTATCTCTCAGACACTATAGTATGGGCAGTAGTTATCTCTCAGATACTATAGTATGGGCAGTAGTTATCTCTCAGATACTATAGTATGGGCAGTAGTTATCTCTCAGATACTATAGTATGGGCAGTAGTTATCTCTCAGATACTATAGTATGGGCAGTAGTTATCTCTCAGACACTATAGTATGGGCAGTAGTTATCTCTCAGATACTATAGTATGGGCAGTAGTTATCTCTCAGATACTATAGTATGGGCAGTAGTTATCTCTCAGATACTATAGTATGGGCAGTAGTTATCTCTCAGACACTATAGTATGGGCAGTAGTTATCTCTCAGATACTATAGTATGGGCAGTAGTTATCTCTCAGATACTATAGTATGGGCAGTAGTTATCTCTCAGATACTATAGTATGGGCAGTAGTTATCTCTCAGATACTATAGTATGGGCAGTAGTTATCTCTCAGATACTATAGTATGGGCAGTAGTTATCTCTCAGATACTAGATAGTATGGGCAGTAGTTATCTCTCAGATACTATAGTATGAGCAGTAGTTATCTCTCAGATACTATAGTATGGGCAGTAGTTATCTCTCAGATACTATAGTATGGGCAGTAGTTATCTCTCAGATACTATAGTATGGGCAGTAGTTATCTCTCAGATACTATAGTATGGGCAGTAGTTATCTCTCAGATACTATAGTATGGGCAGTAGTTATCTCTCAGATACTATAGTATGGGCAGTAGTTATCTCTCAGATACTATAGTATGTATGCAGTAGTTATCTCTCAGATACTATAGTATGGGCAGTAGTTATCTCTCAGATACTATAGTATGAGCAGATACTAGTTATCTCTCAGATACTATAGTATGGGCAGTAGTTATCTCTCAGATACTATAGTATGAGCAGTAGTTATCTCTCAGATACTATAGTATGGGCAGTAGTTATCTCTCAGATACTATAGTATGGGCAGTAGTTATCTCTCAGATACTATAGTATGGGCAGGGCAGTAGTTATCTCTCAGATACTATAGTATGAGCAGTAGTTATCTCTCAGATACTATAGTATGGGCAGTAGTTATCTCTCAGATATAGTATGGGCTATAGTACGGGCAGTAGTTATCTCTCAGATACTATAGTATGGGCAGTAGTTATCTCTCAGATACTATAGTATGGGCAGTAGTTATCTCTCAGATACTATAGTTTGGGCAGTAGTTATCTCTCAGATACTATAGTTTGGGCAGTAGTTATCTCTCAGATACTATAGTATGGGCAGTAGTTATCTCTCAGATACTATAGTATGGGCAGTAGTTATCTCTCAGATACTATAGTATGGGCAGTAGTTATCTCTCAGACACTATAGTATGGGCAGTAGTTATCTCTCAGATACTATAGTATGGGCAGTAGTTATCTCTCAGATACTATAGTATGGGCAGTAGTTATCTCTCAGACACTATAGTATGGGCAGTAGTTATCTCTCAGATACTATAGTATGGGCAGTAGTTATCTCTCAGATACTATAGTATGAGCAGTAGTTATCTCTCAGATACCATAGTATGGGCAGTAGTTATCTCTCAGATACTATAGTATGGGCAGTAGTTATCTCTCAGATACTATAGTATGGGCAGTAGTTATCTCTCAGACACTATAGTATGGGCAGTAGTTATCTCTCAGATACTATAGTATGGGCAGTAGTTATCTCTCAGATACTATAGTATGGGCAGTAGTTATCTCTCAGATACTATAGTATGGGCAGTAGTTATCTCTCAGATACTATAGTATGGGCAGTAGTTATCTCTCAGATACTATAGTATGGGCAGTAGTTATCTCTCAGATACTATAGTATGGGCAGTAGTTATCTCTCAGATACTATAGTATGGGCAGTAGTTATCTCTCAGATACTATAGTATGGGCAGTAGTTATCTCTCAGATACTATAGTATGGGCAGTAGTTATCTCTCAGATACTATAGTATGGGCAGTAGTTATCTCTCAGATACTATAGTATGGGCAGTAGTTATCTCTCAGACACTATAGTATGGGCAGTAGTTATCTCTCAGATACTATAGTATGGGCAGTAGTTATCTCTCAGATACTATAGTATGGGCAGTAGTTATCTCTCAGATACTATAGTATGGGCAGTAGTTATCTCTCAGATACTATAGTATGGGCAGTAGTTATCTCTCAGATACTATAGTATGGGCAGTAGTTATCTCTCAGATACTATAGTATGGGCAGTAGTTATCTCTCAGATACTATAGTATGGGCAGTAGTTATCTCTCAGATACTATAGTATGGGCAGTAGTTATCTCTCAGATACTATAGTATGGGCAGCAGTTATCTCTCAGATACTATAGTATGGGCAGTAGTTATCTCTCAGATACTATAGTATGGGCAGTAGTTATCTCTCAGATACTATAGTATGGGCAGTAGTTATCTCTCAGATACTATAGTATGGGCAGTAGTTATCTCTCAGATACTATAGTATGGGCAGTAGTTATCTCTCAGATACTATAGTATGGGCAGTAGTTCAAATGTTGAATACTTTACATGAACTTCTCTGAATCTACGTTGGCTTTGATAAAAAATCCTTTCTGATTTACATGTTGTTCCGTCCACTGAAATCCCTATTCAACATGTCAATCAATAACAACAGACACTTCTTCCCTCCCAAATTAGTGAACCGTTTGGTAATTAAAAGTTATTTCATGCCATAATGAGTCATTCATTTTCATAATCCATATTTAATTCAGTGGGCACTGGGGTCCTGCAGTTAACTGTCAGCTTTGAAAATAATAAAAAATCTGTCAAAGTTTGGAGTGAGTGACTGCCTGGCTTCAAACATGGCCCCTAATTAAAGATGAAAGCAATGTGCTAGCTGCTGAGGTTTTTTTCCTGACTGACTGATGGAGAGATGGAGAGAGTCTCCCTTCTCTTCTCTTCTCAATCAATGTTCCTGCCGATGCTGCTGGTGGTGCAGAGGAGGAGGAGGAGGCACGATGAGGCACGTTTCAAATGGAATCACTTTCGTCATTTCAGTTCATTTCTAAATCATCTTTCCTCGTTACGACAGTTTGAAATGGTGACGATTTGAACACAGCAGTAGCCAAGTTTGAGGTGTTGATGCTGAGTGATGTTTCCTTCTGTTCGTTGATCGTGCGGATGAATAGTCCACACACTGCAGCAGTAGTTCCTACTGTACATCCACACTACTCTTGGTTAGGTCTGTCTTTTCTCAACCACATTTTCTCAGAGACATGTCGCAATTTTTTTTTTTACGTGAACAAAGAGACAATTACTGTCTTTTTTTCTAGAACCAGCTTTAACTTCTGCAGTATTCCTTTTGAAGTCACACCATTCACTGGCACATAACTAAGGCATTTTTATTTTGTTTGTTTTTCACACTTTTGACTGACAAGCTTTGTTCGGTGTTTGTCGACTAAGCAATTGAGCCCGTAGCGCCATGATTACAAGCTTACATCAAAGTTTCTTTCCCAGACTGCATCCAGTGGCCTGGGAGGTCCCTAAAGCCCTGTCTGCTCTGACAGCCCTCTGCTCTGCTCTGTTCCTACCCCTTGTATGTGACAGGGTGTGAGCGCCGGGAAGAGAGAAGAGAAGAGAGAGCAGCCAGCAGGGAGGGAGGGAGAGAGAGAGACAGAGAGAGAGAGGCAGAGCAGAGAGACAGAGAGAGACAGAGCAGAGAGAGAGAGAGAGAGACAGAGAGAGAGAGAGACAGAGCAGAGAGAGACAGAGCAGAGAGAGAGAGAGACAGAGAGAGAGAGGTAGAGCAGAGAGAGAGAGAGAGACAGAGAGAGAGAGTAGAGCAGAGAGAGAGGCAGAGAAGAGAGAGAGAGACAGAACAGAGAGAGAGGTAGAGCAGAGAGAGAGGTAGAGCAGAGAGAGGTAGAGCAGAGAGAGAGGTAGAGCAGAGAGAGTAACAGAGCAGAGAGAGAGGCAGAGCAGAGAGAGAGGCAGAGACAGAGAGAGAGACAGAGCAGAGAGAGAGTAGAGCAGAGAGAGGTAGAGCAGAGAGAGAGGTAGAGCAGAGAGAGACAGAGCAGAGAGAGAGGCAGAGCAGAGAGAGAGGTAGAGCAGAGAGAGGTAGAGCAGAGAGAGAGGCAGAGACAGAGAGAGAGACAGAGCAGAGAGAGAGGCAGAGACAGAGAGAGAGACAGAGCAGAGAGAGAGACAGAGACAGAGAGAGAGACAGAGCAGAGAGAGAGGCAGAGACAGAGAGAGACAGCTCTACAGGTGCTACATCATGGCCCGGAGCATTAATGTTGAAGTCTTTGTTGCAGGCTGCCATGTACAGGGAGATTAACTAGATGAGGGCTTCTGCCAGCCTTCATTCCAGAGAATTCATTCCAGGGCCTTTCTCCCAGACTCTTCCTTCCAGTGCCTTCCTCCCCGAGTCTTCCTCCCAGAGCCTTCCTCCCAGAGTCTTCCTCCCAGAGCCTTCCTCCCAGAGCCTTCCTCCCAGAGCCTTCCTCCCAGAGCCTTCCTTCCAGAGTCTTCCTCCCAGAGTCTTCCTCCCAGAGCCTTCCTCCCAGAGCCTTCCTCCCAGAGTCTTCCTCCCAGAGCCTTCCTCCCAGAGCCTTCCTCCCAGAGTCTTCCTCCCAGAGCCTTCCCCAGTCTTCCTCCCAGAGCCTTCCTCCCAGAGTCTTCCTCTCAGAGCCTTCCTCCCAGAGTCTTCCTCCCAGAGCCTTCCTCCCAGAGTCTTCCTCCCAGAGCCTTCCTCCCAGAGTCTTCCTCCCAGAGCCTTCCTCCCAGAGTCTTCCTTCCAGAGCCTTCCTCCCAGAGCCTTCCTCCCAGGCCAAAAGTACAGTACTAATCTGGTCATCCCCAATCCACTCCTCTAGTAACAACCTTCAACTCATGTCACTAAATCCCCCCATATCTCACTCCCAGGCCCCAGACTCTTGTGTTCAACAATGCCCTCTTAGGCAGCTCCTTAGGATTTCAGCTCAAAACTAGGTTACCACCACTGTCTGCCTGTATATGTGTCTGTCTGTGTGTATATACAGTGGGGAGAACAAGTATTTGATACACTGCCGATTTTGCAGGTTTTCCTACTTACAAAGCATGTAGAGGTCTGTAATTGTGATCATAGGTACAGTTCAACTGTGAGAGACAGAATCTAAAACAAAAATACAGAAAATCACATTGTATGATTTTTAAGTAATTAATTTGCATTTTATTGCATGACATAAGTATTTGATCACCTACCAACCAGTAAGAATTCCGGCTCTCACAGACTTGTTAGTTTTTCTTTAAGAAGCCCTCCTGTTCTCCACTCATTACCTGTATTAACTGCACCTGTTTGAACTCGTTACCTGTATAAAAGACATCTGTTCACACACTCAATCAAACAGACTCCAACCTCTCCACAATGGCCAAGACCAGAGAGCTGTGTAAGGACATCAGGGATAAAATTGTAGACCTGCACAAGGTTGCGATGGGCTACAGGACAATAGGCAAGCAGCTTGGTGAGAAGGCAACAACTGTTGGCGCAATTATTAGAAAATGGAAGAAGTTCAAGATGACTGTCAATCACCCTCGGTCTGGGGCTCCATGCAAGATCTCACCTCGTGGGGCATCAATGATCATGAGGAAGGTGAGGGATCAGCCCAGAACTACACAGCAGGACCTGGTCAATGACCTGAAGAGAGCCGTGACCACAGTCTCAAAGAAAACCATTAGTAACACACTACGCAGTCATGGAATCCTGCAGCGCACGCAAGGTCCCCCTGCTCAAGCCAGCGCATGTCCAGGCCCGTCTGAAGTTTGCCAATGACCATCTGGATGATCCAGAGGAGGAATTGGAGAAGGTCATGTGGTCTGATGAGACAAAAATAGAGCTTTTTGGTCTAAACTCCACTCGCCGTGTTTGGAGGAAGAAGAAGGATGAGTACAACCCCAAGAACACCATCCCAACCGTGAAGCATGGTGGTGGAAACATCATTCTTTGGGGATGCTTTTCTGCAAAGGGGACAGGACGACTGCACCGTATTGAGGGGAGGATGGATGGGGCCATGTATCGCGAGATCTTGGTCAACAACCTCCTTCCCTCAGTAAGAGCATTGAAGATGGGTCGTGGCTGGGTCTTCCTGCATGACAATAACCCATAACACACAGCCAGGGCAACTAAGGAGTGGCTCCGTAAGAAGCATCTCAAGGTCCTGGAGTGGCCTAGCCAGTCTCCAGACCTGAACCCAACAGAAAATCTTTGGAGGGAGCTGAAAGTCCGTATTGCCCAGTGACAGCCCTGAAACCTGAAGGATCTGGAGAAGGTCTGTATGGAGGAGTGGGCCAAAATCCCTGCTGCAGTGTGTGCAAACCTGGTCAAGGACTACAGGAAATGGATGATCTCTGTAATTGCAAACAAACAAAGAAAACCTGATGGAGTCTGCAAAAGACCTGAGACTGGGACGGAGATTTGTCTTCCAACAAGACAATGATCCAAAACATAAAGCAAAATCTACAATGGAATGGTTCAAAAATAAACATATCCAGGTGTTAGAATGGCCAAGTCAAAGTCCAGAC
>NW_024609401.1:0-42500 GCF_018296145.1 Oncorhynchus tshawytscha | reverse complement strand
CTGGCTCCGCCCGAGCCTTATATGGACTTCCTTCCCCAACGAGGCAAGGCTCTGGTTCGTTAAGCCAGGGAGTGCTTGGGGATAAAAGAGGAAGCAGCCTTCACAAAGGGGCGGAGTAAGAGGGGACCAAGAGCGTTATGAAGAGTGGGAGAGGCGAGAACAACAGTGGTGTGATTACCCATTGTGACCTGGACTGATGGACTACCCCCCCTTGTGTACCAGACCGGATTGGCTGAGGACCCGAGTGTGAGGATTACCCCTGGAGAACAGAACGGACAACGAGAACGACTGTGAAGTAATTAGTGAATTCCCCTTCTTCCCCAGTGTACCAAAATCCCTATTAAACTCCCCATTTGCATTCTAGTTGCGCTACCGGTGTTTTGGTATTGAACCCTGAGCCTGCTACACTACATTCTGTTATTTGTCTATTTTCAACAAGCTTTTGTTCCTAATACAAAAACAGAATTAAAAAATCGGTCTATTTACTGCTTTTTCTTTTCCCCCTGACAAAGGGACTTTTATATTTTCAAAGGATGAAGAGTCAATATCCTTTTCATACTACATAATAAGAGTTCGCCCTTTCTCCCCTGCTCATTGGTCACTCCGGAACAACACCGCCACAGAGAGCATCATCTTCAGAGACCTCAACCTTTCTCCCTGCTCATTGGTCACTCCAGAACAACACCGCCACAGAGAGCATCATCTTCAGAGACCTCAACCTTTCTCCCCTGCTCATTGGTCACTCCAGAACAACACCGCCACAGAGAGCATCATCTTCAGAGACCTCAACCTTTCTCCTAATACCATTATCTCTGCCTCTCTGTGTCCAGGGACGTAAAACACAACAAAAACAAGTCATTTGGTGTCCTTTGTTCTCAATAATTGTGGGAAGACTTCAGGGTAAGTATTGGCCTACTACGTGATGCAGAGTTATATAGTCGGGCGTCACGTCACCCCTCACATAACACCAATCAAACGGAGGTAAGTGGTGGTGAGGTCTTTCCTGACGCCATGTGGGCCACTAACAATACTAGCAGCAGATTGTTTTGGTTTTGTGTTTTGATGGACAGAGACTGGGGTTCTTTTGTCTCTGCATACTTACAGATGACACTTGTCCTGACCGTGGTAATTCAGCTGCTCTGGCAGCCTCTCTCTGTTTTGTCCTGACCGTGGTAATTCAGCTGCTCTGGCAGCTGTTTTGTCCTGACCGTGGTAATTCAGCCTCTGGCAGCCTCTGTTTTGTCCTGACCGTGGTAATTCAATTCAGCTGCTCTGGTCAGCCTCTCTCTGTTTGTCCTGACCGTCAGCTCTGGCAGCCTCTCTCTCTGTTTGTCCTGACCGTGGTAATTCAGCTGCTCTGGCAGCCTCTCTCTGTTTGTCCTGACCGTGGTAATTCAGCTGCTCTGGCAGCCTCTCTCTGTCCTGACCGTGGTAATTCAGTCAGCTGCTCTGGCAGCCTCTGTCTGTTTGTCCTGACCGTGGTAATTCAGCTGCTCTGGCAGCCTCTCTGTTTTGTCCTGACCGTGGTAATTCAGCCGCTCTGGCAGCCTCTCTCTCTGTTTGTCCTGAGCCTCTGTTTGTCTTGACCGTAATTCAGCTGCTCTGGCAGCCTCTCTCTGTTTGTCCTGACCGTGGTAATTCAGCTGCTCTGGCAGCCTCTCTCTGTTTGTCCTGACCGTGGTAATTCAGCTGCTCTGGCAGCCTCTCTGACCGTGGTAATTCAGCTGCTCTGGCAGCCTCTCTCTGTTTGTCCTGACCGTGGTAATTCAGTCAGCTGCTCTGGCAGCCTCTCTCTGTTTGTCCTGACCGTGGTAATTCAGCTGCTCTGGCAGCCTCTCTCTGTTTGTCCTGACCGTGGTAATTCAGCTGCTCTGGCAGCCTCTCTCTGTTTGTCCTGACCGTGGTAATTCAGCTGCTCTGGCAGCCTCTCTCTGTTTGTCCTGACCGTGGTAATTCAGCTGCTCTGGCAGCCTCTCTCTGTTTGTCCTGACCGTGGTAATTCAGCTGCTCTGGCAGCCTCTCTCTGTTTGTCCTGAAATTCAGCTGCTCTGGCAGCCTCTCTCTGTTTGTCCTGACCGTGGTAATTCAGCTGCTCTGGCAGCCTCTCTCTGTTTGTCCTGACCGTGGTAATTCAGCTGCTCTGGCAGCCTCTCTCTGTTTGTCCTGACCGTGGTAATTCAGCTGCTCTGGCAGCCTCTCTCTGTTTGTCCTGACCGTAATTCAGCCTGTTTGTCCTGACTGGGTAATTCAGCTGCCTGGCAGCCTCTCTCTGTTTGTCCTGACCGTGGTAATTCAGCTGCTCTGGCAGCCTCTCTCTCTGTTTGTCCTGACCGTGGTAATTCAGCTGCATTGTTTCTCTGCCTCATTGAAGCAGTAAAGAAAACCTCTGCACCCCGCCACCCAGTTTCACAGAGTATTTATTCAAACTGCAAGTCACTGCACTTCTACCATCAGAAACAAATGAACCAGCTGATTAATCAACAGTTAATTGTATACCGTAATTCTCATGCAGATGAGGCCTCAAGTACAGGAGTCCCTGATCTTCAATTATTAAAATACATAAATCAACACCATAGAAAAACAGCACTCAGTGGATAGTTAATAATTAGGCAACGTTTAATTTGTGACAAACAAAGTAAAGATACACAAGGTGTCTCCAAGGAAACAATAAGGTTGAACTAAACTGAAAAAAATATACCGAATTAACTGCAGAAGAGACATTTTGTGGTTAAAGCCATGCAATTAAATCAAAACCATTATGAGGAAAGATCTGGTTGCATGGGAACAATTCGATATAACGTTACTGAATATATACTCTGCATTACTGTACGTAGGAAAAACAGTTAAAGATATTGGCATCCTATTCATTCCTGGAGAGAAACAAAAACAACTGTGAATTGAACTTGAGTACTGCAAGCTTCACAAAATGAACTAAATTATGCTGTTTTACAAAAATGAAGGTTTCGGCTCAAGTGAAATCCTGTAATCATATATCCCATGCTGTGCTAGTGGTGCCATCCCAGTGTTATTGGAACAGTTCTGCAAAGTCTTCCCCTGTGGGAATACTGAGCATGACTCATCCACTCCCCCCCATGCACAATTCTATTACTTTAACCGTTATCTACAGGGCTTTAGCAAAAAAAATAAAAAAAATCGGTCTTAGAGAATGTTTTGAACCAAATACAATTATTTTTGTTTTAGATGTATTTAAGACCAATTTATTATTAATCAACAATTCTGATACTGACTATAACTCCTTAGGAACTGGCTTTGGGTGCTGACATAAGCATACATAGTCATTGTAGTCCAATGGCAAATCATTTGTAAAAAATAAAAATAAAAATAAATTTGAGAAAAGTAATGGCCCAAGGCAACTGCCCTGAGGGACACCGCACTGTACACATCTGATGTTAGAGAAGCTTCCATTGAAGAACACTCACTGGGTTCTATTGGATAAATAGCTCTCCAACCATGTGATGGGAAGTGATGTAAAGCAAATACAAGTGAGTTTCTTCAATAACAATTTATCATCAATAACATCAAAGACTGCACTGAAATCTAACAATAGAGCTACAACAATAATTTGATTATGCATTTCTTTTATCCAATCATCTGTCATCTGAGTCAGTGCAGTACAGGTTGAGTGCCCATCTCTCTATGCTTGCAGTTATCTTGTGCCCTGAAAAATAGCATTGTATTTGGTCAAACACAATTCTGTCCATCAGTTTATTAAGAACAGGCAGCAAACTGATTGGGTGGCTGTTGGAGCCAGCAAAGGGTGCTTTACTTTTCCCCTCACCAACCTGTATACTGTATGTAACAATCCCTGTATACTGTATGTAACAGTCCCCTGTATGTAACAGTCCCCTGTATACTGTATGTAACAATCCCTGTATACTGTATGTAACAGTCCCCTGTATGTACAGTCCCCTGTATACTGTATGTAACAGTCCCCTGTATACTGTATGTAACAGTCCCCTGTATACTGTATGTAACAGTCCCCTGTATACTGTATGTAACAGTCCCCTGTATACTGTATGTAACAGTCCCCTGTATACTGTATGTAACAGTCCCCTGTATACTGTCCCCCTGTATACTGTATGTACAGTCCCCTGTATACTGTCAGTCCCCTGTATGTAGCAGTCCCCTGTATACTGTATGTAACAGTCCCCTGTATACTGTATGTAACAGTCTCCTCTCCAACCTGTATACTGTATGTAACAGTCCCCTGTATACTGTATATAACAGTCCCCTGTATACTGTATGTAACAGTCCCTGTATGTAACAGTCCCCTGTATACTGTATGTAACAGTCCCCTGTATACTGTATGTAACAGTCCCCTGTATACTGTATGTAACAGCCCCATGTATACTGTATGTAACAGTCCCCTGTATACTGTATGTAACAGTCCCCTGTATACTGTATGTAACAGTCCCCTGTATACTGTATGTAACAGTCCCCTGTATACTGTATGTAACAGTCCCCTGTATACTGTATGTAACAGTCCCCTGTATACTGTATGTAACAGTCCCCTGTATACTGTATGTAACAGTCCCCTGTATACTGTATGTAACAGTCCCCTGTATGTAACAGTCCCCTGTATGCTGTATGTAACAGCCCCATGTATACTGTATGTAACAGTCCCCTGTATACTGTATGTAACAGTCCCCTGTATACTGTATGTAACAGTCCCCTGTATGTAACAGTCCCCTTTCCAACCTGTATACTGTATGTAACAGTCCCTGTATGTAACAGTCCCCTGTATATGTAACAGTCCCCTGTATACTGTATGTAACAGTCCCCTGTATACTGTATGTCACAGTCCCTGTATACTGTATGTAACAGTCCCTGTATACTGTATGTAACAGTCCCCTGTATACTGTATGTAACAGTCCCCTGTATACTGTATGTAACAGTCCCCTGTATACTGTATGTAACAGTCCCCTGTATGTAACAGTCCCCTGTATGTCACAGTCCCCTGTATACTGTATGTAACAGTCCCCTGTATACTGTATGTAACAGTCCCCTGTATACTGTATGTAACAGCCCCTGTATACTGTATGTAACAGTCCCCTGTATACTGTATACTGTATGTAACAGTCCCCTGTATACTGTATGTAACAGTCCCCTGTATACTGTATGTAACAGTCCCCTGTATACTGTATGTAACAGTCCCCTGTATACTGTATGTAACAGTCCCCTGTATACTGTATGTAACAGTCCCCTGTATACTGTATGTAACAGTCCCCTGTATGTAACAGTCCCCTGTATACTGTATGTAACAGTCCCCTGTATACTGTATGTAACAGTCCCCTGTATACTGTATGTAACAGTCCCCTGTATACTGTATGTAACAGTCCCCTGTATACTGTATGTAACAGTCCCCTGTATACTGTATGTAACAGTCCCCTGTATACTGTATGTAACAGTCCCCTGTATACTGTATGTAACAGTCCCCTGTATACTGTATGTAACAGTCCCCTGTATACTGTATGTAACAGTCCCCTGTATACTGTATGTAACAGTCCCCTGTATACTGTATGTAACAGTCCCCTGTATACTGTATGTAACAGCCCCTGTATACTGTATGTAACAGTCCCCTGTATACTGTATGTAACAGTCCCCTCCAACCTGTATACTGTATGTAACAGTCCCCTGTATACTGTATGTAACAGTCCCCTGTATACTGTATGTCACAGTCCCCTGTATACTGTATGTAACAGTCCCCTGTATACTGTATGTAACAGTCCCCTGTATACTGTATGTAACAGTCCCCTGTATACTGTATGTAACAGTCCCCTGTATACTGTATGTAACAGTCCCTGTATACTGTATGTAACAGTCCCCTGTATACTGTATGTAACAGTCCCCTGTATACTGTATGTAACAGTCCCCTGTATACTGTATGTAACAGTCCCCTGTATACTGTATGTAACAGTCCCCTGTATACTGTATGTAACAGTCCCCTGTATACTGTATGTAACAGTCCCCTGTATACTGTATGTAACAGTCCCCTGTATACTGTATGTAACAGTCCCCTGTATACTGTATGTAACAGTCCCCTGTATACTGTATGTAACAGTCCCCTGTATACTGTATGTAACAGTCCCCTCTCCAACCTGTATACAATCCCCTGTATACTGTATGTAACAGTCCCCTGTATACTGTATGTAACAGTCCCCTCTCCAACCTGTATACTGTATGTAACAGTCCCCTGTATGTACAGTCCCCTGTATACTGTATGTAACAGTCCCCTGTATACTGTATGTAACAGTCCCCTGTATACTGTATGTAACAGTCCCTCTCCAACCTGTATACTGTATGTAACAGTCCCTGTATACTGTATGTAACAGTCCCCTGTATACTGTATGTAACAGTCCCCTGTATACTGTATACAGTCCCCTGTATACTGTATGTAACAGTCCCCTGTATACTGTATGTAACAGTCTCCTCTCCAACCTGTATACTGTATGTAACAGTCCCCTGTATACTGTATGTAACAGTCCCCTGTATACTGTATGTAACAGTCCCCTGTATACTGTATGTAACAGTCCCCTGTATACTGTATGTAACAGTCCCCTGTATACTGTATGTAACAGTCCCCTGTATACTGTATGTAACAGTCCCCTGTATACTGTATGTAACAGTCCCCTGTATACTGTATGTAACAGTCCCCTGTATACTGTATGTAACAGTCCCCTGTATACTGTATGTAACAGTCCCCTCTCCAACCTGTATACTGTATGTAACAGTCCCCTGTATACTGTATGTAACAGTCCCCTGTATACTGTATGTAACAGTCCCCTGTATACTGTATGTAACAGTCCCCTGTATACTGTATGTAACAGTCCCCTGTATACTGTATGTAACAGTCCCCTGTATACTGTATGTAACAGTCCCCTGTATACTGTATGTAACAGTCCCCTGTATACTGTATGTAACAGTCCCCTGTATACTGTATGTAACAGTCCCCTGTATACTGTATGTAACAGTCCCTGTATACTGTATGTAACAGTCCCCTGTATACTGTATGTAACAGTCCCCTGTATACTGTATGTAACAGTCCCCTGTATACTGTATGTAACAGTCCCCTGTATACTGTATGTAACAGTCCCCTTTCCAACCTGTATACTGTATGTAACAGTCCCCTGTATACTGTATGTAACAGTCCCCTGTATACTGTATGTAACAGTCCCCTGTATACTGTATGTAACAGTCCCCTGTATACTGTATGTAACAGTCCCCTGTATACTGTATGTAACAGTCCCCTGTATACTGTATGTAACAGTCCCCTGTATACTGTATGTAACAGTCCCCTTTCCAACCTGTATACTGTATGTAACAGTCCCCTGTATACTGTATGTAACAGTCCCCTGTATACTGTATGTAACAGTCCCCTGTATACTGTATGTAACAGTCCCCTGTATACTGTATGTAACAGTCCCCTGTATACTGTATGTAACAGTCCCCTCCCAACCTGTATACTGTATGTAACAGTCCCCTGTATACTGTATGTAACAGTCCCCTGTATACTGTATGTAACAGTCCCCTGTATACTGTATGTAACAGTCCCCTGTATACTGTATGTAACAGTCCCCTGTATACTGTATGTAACAGTCCCCTTTCCAACCTGTATACTGTATGTAACAGTCCCCTGTATACTGTATGTAACAGTCCCCTGTATACTGTATGTAACAGTCTCCTGTATACTGTATGTAACAGTCCCCTCTCCAACCTGTATACTGTATGTAACAGTCCCCTCTATACTGTATGTCACAGTCCCCTGTATACTGTATGTAACAGTCCCCTCTCCAACCTGTATACTGTATGTAACAGTCCCCTGTATACTGTATGTCACAGTCCCCTGTATACTGTATGTAACAGTCCCCTGTATACTGTATGTAACAGTCCCCTGTATACTGTATGTAACAGTCCCCTGTATACTGTATGTAACAGTCCCCTGTATACTGTATGTAACAGTCCCCTGTATACTGTATGTAACAGTCCCCTGTATACTGTATGTAACAGTCCCCATGTATACTGTATGTAACAGTCCCCTGTATACTGTATGTAACAGTCCCCTGTATACTGTATGTAACAGTCCCCTGTATACTGTATGTAACAGTCCCCTGTATACTGTATGTAACAGTCCCCTGTATACTGTATGTAACAGTCCCCTGTATACTGTATGTAACAGTCCCCTGTATACTGTATGTAACAGTCCCCTTTCCAACCTGTATACTGTATGTAACAGTCCCCTGTATACTGTATGTAACAGTCCCCTGTATACTGTATGTAACAGTCCCCTGTATACTGTATGTAACAGTCCCCTGTATACTGTATGTAACAGTCCCCTGTATACTGTATGTAACAGTCCCCTGTATACTGTATGTAACAGTCCCCTGTATACTGTATGTAACAGTCTCCTCTCCAACCTGTATACTGTATGTAACAGTCCCCTGTATAATGTATGTAACAGTCCCCTTTCCAACCTGTATACTGTATGTAACAGTCCCCTGTATACTGTATGTAACAGTCCCCAGTCCCCTGTATACTGTATGTAACAGTCCCCTGTATACTGTATGTAACAGTCCCCTGTATACTGTATGTAACAGTCCCCTGTATACTGTATGTAACAGTCCCCTGTATACTGTATGTAACAGTCCCCTGTATACTGTATGTAACAGTCCCCTGTATACTGTATGTAACAGTCCCCTGTATACTGTATGTAACAGTCCCCTGTATACTGTATGTAACAGTCCCCTGTATACTGTATGTAACAGTCCCCTGTATACTGTATGTAACAGTCCCCTGTATACTGTATGTAACAGTCCCCTTTCCAACCTGTATACTGTATGTAACAGTCCCCTGTATACTGTATGTAACAGTCCCCTCCAACCTGTATACTGTATGTAACAGTCCCCTGTATACTGTATGTAACAGTCCCCTGTATACTGTATGTAACAGTCCCCTGTATACTGTATGTAACAGTCCCCTGTATACTGTATGTAACAGTCTCCTCTCCAACCTGTATACTGTATGTAACAGTCCCCTGTATACTGTATGTAACAGTCCCCTGTATACTGTATGTAACAGTCCCCTGTATACTGTATGTAACAGTCTCCTCTCCAACCTGTATACTGTATGTAACAGTCCCCTGTATACTGTATGTAACAGTCCCCTGTATACTGTATGTAACAGTCCCCTCTCCAACCTGTATACTGTATGTAACAGTCCCCTGTATACTGTATGTAACAGTCCCCTGTATACTGTATGTAACAGTCCCTCTCCAACCTGTATACTGTATGTAACAGTCCCCTGTATACTGTATGTAACAGTCCCCTGTATACTGTATGTAACAGTCCCCTGTATACTGTATGTAACAGTCCCCTGTATACTGTATGTAACAGTCCCCTGTATACTGTATGTAACAGTCCCCTGTATACTGTATGTAACAGTCCCCTGTATACTGTAACAGTCCCCTGTATACTGTATGTAACAATCCCCTGTATACTGTATGTAACAGTCCCCTGTATACTGTATGTAACAGTCCCCTGTATACTGTATGTAACAGTCCCCTGTATACTGTATGTAACAGTCCCCTGTATACTGTATGTAACAGTCCCCTGTATACTGTATGTAACAGTCCCCTGTATACTGTATGTAACAGTCCCCTTTCCAACCTGTATACTGTATGTAACAGTCCCCTGTATACTGTATGTAACAGTCCCCTGTATACTGTATGTAACAGTCCCCTGTATACTGTATGTAACAGCCCCCTGTATACTGTATGTAACAGTCCCCTGTATACTGTATGTAACAGTCCCCTGTATACTGTATGTAACAGTCCCCTGTATACTGTATGTAACAGTCCCCTGTATACTGTATGTAACAGTCCCCTGTATACTGTATGTAACAGTCCCCTGTATACTGTATGTAACAGTCCCCTGTATGTAACAGTCCCCTGTATACTGTATGTAACAGTCCCCTGTATACTGTATGTAACAGTCCCCTGTATACTGTATGTAACAGTCCCCTGTATACTGTATGTAACAGTCCCCTGTATGTAACAGTCCCCTGTATACTGTATGTAACAGTCCCCTGTATACTGTATGTAACAGTCCCCTGTATACTGTATGTAACAGTCCCCTGTATGTAACGGTCCCCTGTATACTGTATGTAACAGTCCCCTGTATACTGTATGTAACAGTCCCCTGTATACTGTATGTAACAGTCCCCTGTATACTGTATGTAACAGTCCCCTGTATACTGTATGTAACAGTCCCCTGTATACTGTATGTAACAGTCCCCTGTATACTGTATGTAACAGTCCCCTGTATACTGTATGTAACAGTCCCCTGTATACTGTATGTAACAGTCCCCTGTATACTGTATGTAACAGTCCCCTGTATACTGTATGTAACAGTCCCCTGTATACTGTATGTAACAGTCCCCTGTATACTGTATGTAACAGTCCCCTGTATACTGTATGTAACAGTCCCCTGTATACTGTATGTAACAGTCCCCTGTATGTAACAGTCCCCTGTATACTGTATGTAACAGTCCCCTGTATACTGTATGTAACAGTCCCCTGTATACTGTATGTAACAGTCCCCTGTATACTGTATGTAACAGTCCCCTGTATGTAACAGTCCCCTGTATACTGTATGTAACAGTCCCCTGTATACTGTATGTAACAGTCCCCTGTATACTGTATGTAACAGTCCCCTGTATGTAACAGTCCCCTGTATACTGTATGTAACAGTCCCCTGTATGTAACAGTCCCCTGTATACTGTATGTAACAGTCCCCTGTATACTGTATGTAACAGTCCCCTGTATACTGTATGTAACAGTCCCCTGTATACTGTATGTAACAGTCCCCTGTATACTGTATGTAACAGTCCCCTGTATACTGTATGTAACAGTCCCCTGTATGTAACAGTCCCCTGTATACTGTATGTAACAGTCCCCTCTATACTGTATGTCACAGTCCCCTGTATACTGTATGTCACAGTCCCCTCTATACTGTATGTAACAGTCCCCTGTATACTGTATGTAACAGTCCCCTGTATACTGTATGTAACAGTCCCCTGTATACTGTATGTAACAGTCCCCTGTATACTGTATGTAACAGTCCCCTGCTCCAACATTTTTATTTTATTTCTACATTTAACCTTTACTTAACTGGGCAAGTAAGTTAACAAACAAATTCTTACTTACAACCCCGGACGACGCTGGGCCAATTGTGCGCCGTCCTATGGGACTCCCAACCATGCCCGGATGTGATGCAGCCTGGATTCGAACCAGGGACTGTAGTGACACCTCTTGCACTGAGATAAAGTGCCTTAGACCACTTTGCCACTCGGGAGCAGAATAGGATATTTCAACTTAACAGTGACATCTACAGGTTCTCATAAATCATAATATAACTGAATAATTATATACCCCTTCTTCACCACTAGATGGCAGTGCTGAATCACGTGTAAGTGAATTGACAGAGCAAAAAATAGGTTTTTCAATGAATTTAATATTGCAACCTGGCATTTAAAAGACATTGAGAATCCAAGAGAGGGCAACAATGAAAAGCAGAAAACTAAAGATGAAGAGGTGTGACCTGAAAACACCCTCTTTCATCTTCATCAAAGAACGGATCAAAAATAGGCCCGAGAGAGAGAGACGTCGAGAGAGAGGGGCCAAGAGAGAGAGACGTCGAGAGAGAGGGGCCAAGAGAGAGAGACGTCGAGAGAGAGGGGCCAAGAGAGAGAGACGTCGAGAGAGAGGGGCCAAGAGAGAGAGAGAGGCTGAGAGAGAGAGGGGCCGAGAGAGAGAGTGAGTAAAGGGAGAGAGAGTGAGGTTGAGAGAGAGGGGCCAAGAGAGAGAGTGAGTAAAGGGAGAGAGAGAGAGACCGAGAGAGAGAAGGGCCAAGAGAGAGAGAGATGAGAGAGAGAGGGGCCGAGAGAGAGAGGCCAGAGAGAGAGGGGCCAAGAGAGAGGCAGAGAGGCTGAGAGAGAGAGGGCCAAGAGAGAGAGAGGGGCCCGAGAGAGGGGGCCAAGAGAGAGAGAGAGAGAGAGGGGCCAAGAGAGAGAGAGGGGCCCGAGAGAGAGAAGAGAGAGAGACGTCGAGAGAGAGGGGCCAAGAGAGAGAGACGTCAGAGAGAGGGGCCAAGAGAGAGAGACGTCGAGAGAGAGGGGCCAAGAGAGAGAGACGTCGAGAGAGAGGGGCCAAGAGAGAGAGAGAGGCTGAGAGAGAGAGGGGCCGAGAGAGAGAGTGAGTAAAGGGAGAGAGAGTGAGGTTGAGAGAGAGGGGCCAAGAGAGAGAGTGAGTAAAGGGAGAGAGAGAGAGACCGAGAGAGAGAAGGGCCGAGAGAGAGAGAGGCCGAGAGAGAGAGGGGCCGAGAGAGAGAGGCCGAGAGAGAGAGGGGCCAAGAGAGAGGCAGAGAGAGAGAGAGAGGGGGCCAAGAGAGAGAGAGGGGCCCGAGAGAGAGAGGCCGAGAGAGAGAGAGGGGCCAAGAGAGAGGCAGAGAGAGAGAGAGAGAGGGGGGCCCGAGAGAGAGAGGCCGAGAGAGAGAGAGCCCGAGAGAGAGGGGCCAAGAGAGAGAGAGGCCGAGAGAGAGAGAGTAAAGGGAGAGAGAGAGAAAGATGAGGTTAAGTTAGGCCATTCCTCCGGAACAACAACTCACATCTGACAAAGCATCCAACAATTCCATATTCCCAACTATTAAACATCCTTGTTCATTGTGTATCTGACAGGTTAAAGTTCATCCTCCCGTTGTATCAGCATGTGATATAGAAATAGAGGGGTGTGTAAATGTGGGGCTTCTGGGCCCTTGGCATTCAGCTGGACTTATTTCAGATTCCTATACCAGGGCGCCCTTATAAAACTGGCATTGAAGCACCGCTGCAGTTCATGAGGTCATGTTTTGGTTGACCCCTGACCTAATCTTTCACAACGATGCAAATGGTGTAAGGCCATCATGAGGATATGTGTGTTTCATGAGATTGGTGGTAGCCAGTATACTATAACGGCACTGAGGTCTAAATACTAAAGTATGGCATTTACATGGATATATTATTAACAGATGGAGGATCGTTATTTTAAATGAAACACGCCCATCTTTTGTGCTTTTAAAAAAAAATGTATATATATTGTGTCGAGTTCATTTCGATGCCCTTAAGTTAAAATCTTTTAATTTTACAGGTCACACTGAGTGTTGCGTCAGATCAGAACGACTTGTGTTTTTTTATTCTTATAGTCATCTTTGGCAACTGCATCAGCAGACACCTTCCTATACTTCCTATCTAGGTGAAATAATACACGTCACGTCTAAACGATATGGACAGTTCAGGACATTTAACAAAAAAACCAAATGTATCCAAACTGCAATACAAAATGAATATACAAATGATGACTGTAACTTTTCAGATTTAACATATTTGACAGAATGTATCTGTGCTGTTCCTTGGTGGTATTCTGGGTGATGTACATGTGCTTCAGAATATGTGCCGTGGATAACAACAAAACTGCAGTATGTTTGTATTAGTACTACGGATTTGATTAGTACTACTGATTAGTACTACTGATTAGTACTACTGATTAGTACTACTGATTAGTACTACGGATTTGATTAGTACTACGGATTAGTACTACTGATTAGTACTACTGATTAGTACTACTGATTAGTACTACTGATTAGTAGTACTGATTAGTAGTACTACTGGTACCTTGTTATTATATGTGGAGTTGCATGTTGATTTTCTGTACTGAAGTAGGCTACTACTTCCATCAGGAAACTAATTCTTACAATTCCTTAATATGTTGTTTTAAACTATTATCCTTGACAATAATAATAATAATAATAATAATAATAATAATGGCGTAACTTGATATTCAATACTTTGCATAATTTTTTTTGTGTGTTCTTGATATTGTGCCTGAAAAAACTTGCATTGTAAAGACCTTAATATATATATATATATATTTTTTTTAAATAAAAGGGTTATTTCCAATTAAATAAAAGATAGATGAGATATCACCTCTAGTCACAGATAGAAGGCGTCAATACATGTCAGAATATCGTACTAATTAATATTCACATAACGTTCTTAGAATGCAATCAAATGGAAGGTATCGATACGTAAAACAGTTACAATAGCGCCTCTTTTCAAAAGGGAACAAAGGACGGTCAGAAGCCAAAATAAACGCTCAGTCTGAATAAACAAGATGTTTAACAAAAGTACAGTATCATACAACAACTAAAACATGTGAATAAAGAGACATAAAGTTTTAAAAAAAAAAAAAACACTTGAATTTCATTACAAAATAATTATTATACATGATGTGAAATATACATTATTAATCTTACATTTTGGCATTTACAAATCTTCGTCCGTTGACGTACAGTATATTACAGCGAGGGATGGAGTTTTTAGTTACAGTAGGGACAAGTGCATAGCAAAATAGAGAAACATTTAATCCTTCTAAGGACAAAACACAAAGCCTGACCAGCTGGTATTAAAAAAAAACAACAACATTTGAACAACAAAAAAAAATGTTTGTAAGGCAAATATTTCATCATTTAAAATTGGCATAGTCTGAGAAAATGTCCACAAAGTCTTGTACCACACGGTAGCAGAAGTCGTATTGTTCCTGGGGAAAGAATTTGAGAACCATCAGGGAGAATTCTAAATACGACTCCGGTGAACTAACGTGTAAATGTTCACTGTGTCGATGTTTTACGTCCGTTCTGATCGTTTTACTGTAAAGCCAGAGCACCAAAGACAAGTGTCCATTCTGTGTTAAACTTAATGGACAATACATGATTATATTATCTATTAATGGCATTGGGACCTGATAGATACTTGGTCAATTATAATGTGTGCCAAACTATGTTAAAATATTGGATTCTTTAGAAATTAAAATAGGTTTATAAATGGTGATTTGTGTCAATGTCCTCACCACGGTCTGGACCATATGTGGCCTCTGCATCCGTAAACTCTTCACAGTCTGGAAGACGTCCAGTAGGCCCTCAGCCTTGACCCGCTCCAGGATATTGCTCAGTGCAATGAACGTACCTGTTCGCCCTGCACCAGCACTACACAACAAAACATTCAAGAAAAACAGTGACTTTTGGGGTTTTGTGACTGTTGTAATAAAAAAAAAGTGTTACCATAGTAACAGTAAATGTGTAATAAAGTGTTACCATAGTAACAGTAAATGTGTAATAAAGTGTTACCATAGTAACAGTAAATGTGTAATAAAGTGTTACCATAGTAACAGTAAATGTGTAATAAAGTGTTACCATAGTAACAGTAAATGTGTAATAAAGTGTTACCATAGTAACAGTACATGTGTAATAAAGAATTGTTCCGAAGTATATTTAAAGTGGTATAAGAGTGTTACTTAGGTAACAGTGAAGTGTAAAAGTGTTCCCAAAGTAACATATTCCAACACATGGTGATAAGGGTCAGAGTTTTAGCTACCTGCAGTGTACGATGATGGGATGGTTTCCTGACTGCTGTTGCTGTCTCTGCACCGAGGCGATGATGTCGATCATTCCTTTCCCTTCGGCTGGGATCCCGATCTCTGGCCAGCCGTGAAAATGGAAGTGGCGGACCAGACGTGTCTGCTTATCCTGAAACATGGAAACCCAGGTTTGGAAATATAATGTAGCTGCCAGGATGCTAATTGTAGCAGCATACTAGGTGTGGACAGATCATTTAGCATCGGGAGCTAATTTTAGCAACATGCTAGGTGTGGACAGATCATTTAGCATTGGGAACTAATTTTAGCAACATGCTAGGTGTGGACAGATAATTTAGCATTGGGAAGCTAATTTTAGCAACATGCTAGGTGTGGACAGATAATGTAGCTGTCAGGATGCTAATTTTAGCAACATGCTAGGTGTGGACAGATCATTCAGCATTGGGAGCAAATTTTTGCCACTTGCTAAGTTTTGGAAAGATAATGTATGATGCAGATTTTTGCAATACGCTACTTTCTCGTGATGACTGTTAAACGTCTAATTTGGGTTGAGGGTTACAAGATTAGCAATATGCTAACACGACAAACACTTTATTCCTGTGATTAATCATGGACTCCTCTAGAAGTAAGAAGAAGGTTAATAAGTTAATAAGGTTAATGTCTCAATAAACTATTGCTTTTAGGTCCCTCACTACCTCAGGGTATTTCCGTGTAAACTTACTGGGCCGTAGGTGAGTACCAGATCCCGTACACTGAAGCTGTCACACACAGTGGATCCCTTCATCTCTACCGTGTAGTCTCCATAGGTCACTGAGTCCTCTGTGGGCCAGTACTGGAAACACTTGTCCTGCAGGAGACACAGTCAGGAGATTAAGACTGAGTACTGGATGGCATAGTGATTCTATTACCATCAAATAATAGAAGACATGTTCACGAACAGTAGCCTACTACAATATTACAATAACTTAAATCATGTTAAGAACAGTACTCTACTACAATATTACAATAACTCAAATCATGTTAGAACAGTACTCTACTACAATATTACAATAACTCAACACAAAGAGGTCCTAGTTTTGGATCCTTGCTAGCGGTAGACAAGTAAGATGCAGTAGTTAGTAAGTGAATAGCATAGAGACATATCATATAATATGAATTATTTAAATGCTATTTCTTCGCCGGATTATCCTTCCTACCTGCTCCCTCTCCTGTAGTTCCGTCAGCATGACGATGGAGTGACACTTCCACTCCCACGCCATTCTCCAGTAGTCCTCTACCGTGTGAGATAAAGGACCCTGGGTCGCTATGAAGTAGTCCTTCTGCCTGTAGCCCTGAGGACACCCACCACAGTACACAGTACAGGCATTACTACCATGTCAGACAGGTACAACTTTCTGTCCACCACAGTACACAGTGCAGGCATTACCACCATGTCAGACAGGTACAACTTCCTGTCCACCACAGTACACAGTGCAGGCATTACCACCATGTCAGACAGGTACAACTTCCTGTCCACCACAGTACACAGTGCAGGCATTACCACCATGTCAGACAGGTACAACTTCCTGTACACCACAGTACACAGTACAGTATCGTAATGTTTACTCATTGATATAGTAGTGAGTATTGTACTGTTTACTCATTGATGTAGTAGTGAGTATTGTAATGTTTACTCATTGATATAGTAGTGAGTATTGTAATGTTTACTCATTGATATAGTAGTGAGTATTGTAATGTTTACTCATTGATGTAGTAGTGAGTATTGTACTGTTTACTCATTGATGTAGTAGTGAGTATTGTAATGTTTACTCATTGATATACTAGTGAGTATTGTAACGTCTACTTACATCTATAAATGATACATTGATGTAGTAGTGAGTATTGTATTGTTTACTCATTGATATAGTAGTGAGTATTGTAATGTTTACTCATTGATATAGTAGTGAGTATTGTACTGTTTACTAATTGATGTAATAGTGAGTATTGTAACATCTACTTACATCTATAAATGACGCATTGATGTAGTCAGTAAACTCTTGGCCTCTTCTCATGGACATAATCACTCTGTTGAAGTCATCTGAAAAATAAAATTAAAGATTAGAATTCATATTAAACGGGTGATAACTACAAAGACAGAGTACACAGAGTACACAGAGTACACAGAGTAGTACAGAGTACACAGAGTACAGAGTATACAGAGTACACAGAGTACACAGAGTACACAGAGTACACAGAGTACACAGAGTACACAGAGTACACAGAGTACACAGAGTATACAGAGTACACAGAGTACACAGAGTACACAGTACACAGAGTACACAGAGTACACCAGAGTACACAGAGTACACAGAGTACACAGAGTACACCGAGTACACAGAGTACACAGAGTACACAGAGTACACAGAGTATACAGAGTACACAGAGTACACACCGAGTACACAGAGTATACAGAGTACACCGAGTACACAGAGTACACAGAGTACACAGAGTACACAGAGTACACAGAGTATACAGAGTACACCGAGTACACAGAGTACACAGAGTATACAGAGTACACAGAGTACACAGAGTACACAGAGTACACAGAGTATATCAATGGCATAACAACTCAATCTACCGATAAAAAACCGACCCCCCTTCATCGTAACTGCAGAATTACGACATGGGTTTGGCGTTTTAATGACGCGGCACTTTGGTTTTGGACATATTTATTATCTGTCAGACAAACTACGCAAAAAGTGAAGGCCTTCATTCTGAGCCCTGTAGACCCTGGTCAAACGTAGTGCACTAAAATATGGAATAGGGTGCCATAGTAGTGCACTAAATAGGGAATAGGGTGCCATAGTAGTGCACTAAATAGGGAATAGGGTGCCATAGTAGTTCACTAAATAGGGAGCCATAGTAGTGCACTAAATAGGGAATAGGGTGCCATTTGCAATGCACCCTAAAACACTCCTCCAGATTCATTTCCAAAAACACTATTTGTAAGATGAGAGACAGGCAATGAAAAAACGCATCACTCAACCTAAAGAACAGCACAAACAATGAGCGTTTTATCAGATAAAACAACAAGACGCCTGACTAAAAGGATCTCTTGATGTCAGTCCCACGCATCAAGGTTTAAATATATGAATACCAAATATGAAAAGGTGGTTTAGGTTAGGGTTAAGGTTTGGGATAGGGTCAAAAATTATGATTTTCAAAATGAGTTCCAAGCACTGGGATTAAACCGGCGATCCGTGGAGACGTAGCTAACGCCCTAGCAAGGCGCGGGTCTACTAGATGGTAACAGGGACTCGCGTCGCCCCCCCTAGTGGACGTTATAGGAAACTGCCATGGAAATAAATGTCCCTGTAATTTCCCCCTTTCCATTACACCAACACACATCTTAACTCACTAAAGGTGCGGCCCTTAACGGCCCTACAATCGACCGGTCTGAGGAAAGAGCAGATGAATTAGGGGTAGAAGGAATCGGATCATCTGTGATGCTGTCACTGTTGATTTATGAATAGATCGCCCGTATTAGATGTCTAAAAGCCAGCGTCTCAAATGGCAACCTATTCCCTATAGAGTGCACTACTTTTGACCACAGACCCTATAGACCCTGGTCAAAAGTAGTGCACTAAATAGGGAATAGGGTGCCATAGTAGTGCACTAAATAGGGAATAGGGTGCCATAGTAGTGCACTAAATAGGGAATAGGGTGCCATAGTAGTGCACTAAATAGGGAATAGGGTGCCATAGTAGTGCACTAAATAGGGAATAGGGTGCCATAGTAGTGCACTAAATAGGGAATAGGGTGCCATAGTAGTGCACTAAATAGGGATAGGGTGCCTAGTAGTGCACTAAATAGGGAATAGGCGTGCCATAGTAGTGCACTAAATAGGGAATAGGGTGCCATAGTAGTGCACTAAATAGGGAATAGGGTGCCATAGTAGTGCACTAAATAGGGAATAGGGTGCCATAGTAGATGCACTAAATAGGGAATAGGGTGCCATCCAGATGCATTTCCCAGGGTGCCACTATTTGTAAGGGAATAAGAGTGATAATAGCAAAATAGAAAAACGCCATAGTAGTGCACTAAATAGGAATAGGGTGCCACAAGTAGTGCACTAAATAAATAGAGCCATAGTTTATCCAGATAAAATAGGGAATAGGGTGCAAGTAGTGCACTGGGAATAATTTGAGATGATCTCCTCCAGATCCATTTCCCAAACACTATTTGTCAGGCAATGAAAAACGCATCACTCAACCTAAAGAACAGCACAAACAATGAGCGTTTTTATCAGATAAAACAACAAGAACTAAAGGATCTCAATGTCAGTCCCACGCATCAAGGTTTAAATATATGAATACCAAATATGAAAAGGTAACATATACAATGGATTTCCCTGGTTAATTCTACACGAATGCAATTTAGGTGAGCGAACCAAGGGAATAAGGGATTTGATAATATCTCCCGTTTCGTTCTAAATAAGGGGGGTTATGAACACAATATAATCTGTGGGTCACAATCTGCTCACAAGTTAAAGAATACCCGCATGACGTAATGTAGAGTTACTCTGAGGGGGAAACAGATCTCATTCAGGTTGTTGTGTTGTATCCGGTGTTCCTTACATGGAATAATCTGGAGCACTCTGTTCTTCTTCATGTTGGCAGGGAGATTTCCCATCCTCATGTTCTCCTTCATTATCCGCATGTTGGTCAGTTTCTGGACGATAAAGGGGGGCGCAGGAAAGTGTCAGGGTGTAAATGTACACATAGATGACTTAATATTTTATACCTTTATTTAACTAGGCAATTAAGCAAGTCAATTAAGAACAATGTTTATTTTTTTTTTTTTACAATGGCTGCCTACCCCCTCCCCCGGAGAGACCCTCCCCTAACCCGGAGGACGCTGGGCCAATTGTGCGCCGCCCTATGGGACTCCAGATCATGGCTGGGTTGTGACACAACCGCTGAGCCACTCGGGGGGCCCAAAAATAAGAGCAATGCAAATGAACATAGAATGATTTATACCCGATGTCCACAATTGCTATTATAAGGATACACAGACTTTCAAGGATTCTAAGCTGCATAGAGCAAAGGGCTCTATCTTATCAACTACAACCCTGTCAGAGAAGAGAGACGACCCCTGGCTCTCACTTTGAACTCTTCCTCCAGGCCGACCCTGTCGAAGGGGGCGTGGGTGTTGTGGAGTTTGTGCAGGTGTCCTTCCAGAGATGACACGTCCAGTTCTGTGTCTCCGTAGAGGTAGTATTCCAACAGGGCCTGGTAGATGAACGAGTACTGAATCTGGAGGCCACAGAGGAAGACAAACAGATATTTAGAGCACTAGAACAATAGGAATGAAAGTCCATACACTTTGATAATTGCTTCCAAATGAAGAAGCTGAAGAAGAAGTAGAAACTGGAGAAGAGGCTGAAGAAGCAGAAGAAGAAGGAGAAAAAGAAGAAGAAGAAGAAGAAGAAGAAGAAGGAGAAGAAGAAGGAGAAGAAGAAGAAGAGGAAGGAGAAGAAGAAGGAGAAGAAAGAAGAAGAAGAAGAAGAAGAAGAAGAAGAAGAAGAAGAAGAAGAAGAAGAAGAAGGAGAAGAAGAAGAAGGAGAAGAAGAAGAAGAAGAAGAAGGAGAAAAAGAAGAATGAGAAGAAGGAGAAAAAGGAGAAGAAGAAGGAGAAGAAGAAGGAGAAGAAGAAGAAGAAAGAGAAGGAGAAGAAGAAGGAGAAGAAGAAGAAGAAGAAAGAGAAGGAGAAGAAGAAGGAGAAGAAGAAGCAGAAGGAGTAACTGAAGAAGAGGCCAAAGAAGCAGAAGAAGAAGAAGGAGAAGAAGAAGAAAAAGAGCAAGGAGAAGAAGGAAGAAGGAGAAGAAGAAGAAGATGAATCAGATGAGATCAAGTGTGGTGTTCCACAGGGATAGATTCTTGGACCTCTATTATTTTCTAGTTAACATTACAAATACATATTTAGAACACTGTAGTAGTAGGACGGACAATGCTTACTTTTGGACAGTTGCTAGTCCTAGTACTAAGAGAAACATAGACTGATGCATTGCATGAAATAGTGTTGTGACCCTGTTGTTTTGAGCCAACTCACGTCTGTCTGTACAAGCTGTGAGCGCTGGTCTCTTATCTTGGACACAAAACCAAAGACGTCAATCTTCTGCTCTCGGTGCATCATGTCAATCACGCCGTCAATCACAATGAAGGTCCCTGTCCTTCCCACACCAGCACTGCCGAGACAAAGGACAGAGAAGGCCAAGGAGTCAACTATCTATAGCATGACAGTTAGATCTCTCTCTCTCTCCCTAAAGACAGGTGGGGAAGAAACCTTCAGGTTACTATGTCCAGTACAACAGTTGAAATTTGCCTAAAAGACTACATCCCCAGTATAAAGTACCTGCAGTGAACCACGATGGGCCCAGCGAAGGAGGAGTTGACCGTCTTGACTTTCTTGAGGAACTTGAGCATGCCGATGGGGGAAAAGGGCACCCCAAAATCAGGCCAGCTGGTGAAGTGGAGCTGGGTGACCAGCCTGGAGGGCTTGGTGCCGTCGCTGGCCTGCTACAGGAGACGACACACAGAGCAGACATACAGAGTCATTACTATAAACCAGATACTACATAGAGTCATTACTATAAACCAGACACTACATTACTATAGAGTCATTACTATAAACCAGCTCCTACATAGTCATTACTATAAACCAGATACTACATAGAGTCATTACTATAAACTAGACACTACATTACTATAGAGTCATTACTATAAACCAGCTCCTACATAGAGTCATTACTATAAACCAGATACTGCACAGAGTCATTACTATAAAGCAGATACTACATTACTATAGAGTCATTACTATAAACCAGATACTACATAGAGTCATTACTATAAACCAGATACTACATAGAGTCATTACTATAAACCAGACACTACATTACTATAGAGTCATTACTATAAACCAGCTCCTACATAGTCATTACTATAAACCAGATACTACATAGAGTCATTACTATAAACCAGACACTACATAGAGTCATTACTATAAACCAGACACTACATTACTATAGAGTCATTACTATAAACCAGCTCCTACATAGTCATTACTATAAATCAGATACTACATAGAGTCATTACTATAAACCAGACACTACATTACTATAGAGTCATTACTATAAACCAGCTCCTACATAGTCATTACTATAAATCAGATACTACATAGAGTCATTACTATAAACTAGACACTACATTACTATAGAGTCATTACTATAAACCAGCTCCTACATAGAGTCATTACTATAAACCAGATACTACATTACTATAGAGTCATTACTATAAACCAGATACTACATTACTATAGAGTCATTACTATAAACCAGATACTACATAGAGTCCTTACCAGATACTACATTACTATAGAGTCATTACTATAAACCACTACATTACTATAGTCATTACTATAAACCAGAAACTACATAGAGTCATTACTATAACCCAGATACTACATAGAGTCATTACTATAAACCAGATACTACATTACAATAGAGTCATTACTATAAACCAGCTACTACATAGAGTCATTACTATAAACCAGATACTGCACAGAGTCATTAATATAAACCAAATACTACATAGAGTCATTACTATAAACCAGATACTACATTACAATAGAGTCATTACTATAAACCACTAATTACTATAGAGTCATTACTATAAACCAGAAACTACATAGAGTCATTACTATAAACCAGATACTACATAGAGTCATTACTATAAACCAGATACTACATTACAATAGAGTCATTACTATAAACCAGATACTACATAAAGTCATTACTATAAACCAGATACTACATTACAATAGAGTCATTACTATAAACCAGCTACTACATAGAGTCATTACTATAAACCAGATACTGCACAGAGTCATTACTATAAACCAGATACTACATAGAGTCATTACTATAAACCAGATACTTACATAGAGTCATTACTATTACTACATAGAGTCATTACTATAAACCAGATACTACATGAAACAAAAAAGGGTTCTGCATGGAACCAAAAAGGGTTCTGCATGGAACCAAAAAGGGTTCTGCATGAAACAAAAAAGGGTTCTGCATGGAACCAAAAAGGGTTCTGCCGGGAACCAAAAAGGGTTCAACCTGGAACCAAAAAGGGTTCTGCATGAAACAAAAAAGGGTTCTGCATGGAACCAAAAAGGGTTCTACCTGAAACCAAAAAGGGTTCTGCATGGAACCAAAAAGGGTTCTACAAAGGGGTCTCCTATGAGGACAGCCAAATTATGTATGTATTATGTAGATTATAAATAAAGGTCATTTTTGTATATAGTTGCTACATTTTTCAATTTGGGCAATTCAAGTCTAAAATATCAAAGTGGAAATTACAAACGCTCAAATTATGATCCTACATCTGTAGTCCACTCTAATCACACGACACAAAAAACAGACACTGTTTACAGCACATCTTTTAAGTTTCTATGTCCATCAGTGTTGTAGAGCTCTGTAGACTACATATTTACAGTCAAATACCTTTTAGTATCACTTTAGTATACTACAAGTGAATAAGTGTAGTACTTTAGTATACTACAAGTGAACAAGTATAGTACTTTAGTATACTTCAAGTGAATAAGTGTAGTACTTTAGTATACTACACATGATTAAGTATAGTACTTTAGTATACTACAAGTGAATAAGTGTAGTACTTTAGTATACTTGAATAAGTATTATACTACAAGTGAATAAGTATAGTACTTTAGTATACTACAAGTGAATAAGTATAGTACTTTAGTATACTACAAGTGAATAAGTATAGTACTTTAGTATACTACAAGTGAATAAGTATAGTACTTTAGTATACTACAAGTGAATAAGTATAGTACTTTAGTATACTACAAGTGATTAAGTATAGTACTTTAGTATACTACAAGTGAATAAGTATAGTACTTTAGTATACTACAAGTGATTAAGTATAGTACTTTAGTATACTACAAGTGAATAAGTATAGGACAGGCAAGCACTTACATTTCCAACCAAACCTACAGTACTATTATAATCTACATGACCCACATGATTACCATCTAATAATAACTTACATATTGTATGCAGAACTTCCGTATGGTGTAGTCCACCAACACAGTGAAGTCTTCCACAGCAACCCGGACATTACCATAGGTCCAACAGCCCTGGTCTGGCCAGTACTGGTAACACTTGTCCTAGTGGTTTGGAAACACACAAACAGGGAAGCAATGAGTCACCACAGGACACTCAGGTTTTAATCATAGAGAATGTTCCAATGTCTATACTAGCACCCTTACTTAGTATAAAACAGGGTTGGAGTCAGTTCTATTTTAATTCCAGTTCATTCAGAAAGTATAAATAACCTAATTCCAACTTCAATGATACAGTTTCATTTTTGAAAAGCATTGGAGAGAATTGGAATTGGAATTTCTGTGTATTTACTGAATTGACAGGAATATATATATAATTGACCCCAACACGGTATGAAACAAATTATCAGGTGTGCATTTCTAAGTGGTAAGCTAGCATGGAGACTGCATGTTTACAGGTCATTCTAAGTGGTATGCTAGCATGGAGACTGCATGTTTACAGGTCATTCTAAGTGGTATGCTAGCATAGAGACTGCATGTTTACAGGTCATTCTAAGTGGTATGCTAGCATGGAGACTGCATGTTTACAGGTCATTCTAAGTGCTATGCTAGCATGGAGACTGCATGTTTACAGGTCATTCTAAGTGCTATGCTAGCATGGAGACTGCATGTTTACAGGTCATTCTAAGTGCTATGCTAGCATGGAGACTGCATGTTTACAGGTCATTCTAAGTGCTATGCTAGCATGGAGACTGCATGTTTACAGGTCATTCTAAGTGGTATGCTAGCATGGAGACTGCATGTTTACAGGTCATTCTAAGTGCTATGCTAGCATGGAGACTGCATGTTTACAGGTCATTCTAAGTGCTATGCTAGCATAGAGACTGCATGTTTACAGGTCATTCTAAGTGGTATGCTAGCATGGAGACTGCATGTTTACAGGTCATTCTAAGTGCTATGCTAGCATGGAGACTGCATGTTTACAGGTCATTCTAAGTGGTATGCTAGCATGGAGACTGCATGTTTACAGGTCATTCTAAGTGCTATGCTAGCATGGAGACTGCATGTTTACAGGTCATTCTAAGTGGTATGCTAGCATGGAGACTGCATGTTTACAGGTCATTCTAAGTGCTATGCTAGCATGGAGACTGCATGTTTACAGGTCATTCTAAGTGCTATGCTAGCATGGAGACTGCATGTTTACAGGTCATTCTAAGTGCTATGCTAGCATGGAGACTGCATGTTTACAGGTCATTCTAAGTGGTATGCTAGCATGGAGACTGCATGTTTACAGGTCATTCTAAGTGGTATGCTAGCATAGAGACTGCATGTTTACAGGTCATTCTAAGTGGTATGCTAGCATGGAGACTGCATGTTTACAGGTCATTCTAAGTGCTATGCTAGCATGGAGACTGCATGTTTACAGGTCATTCTAAGTGCTATGCTAGCATGGAGACTGCATGTTTACAGGTCATTCTAAGTGCTATGCTAGCATAGAGACTGCATGTTTACAGGTCATTCTAAGTGCTATGCTAGCATAGAGACTGCATGTTTACAGGTCATTCTAAGTGCTATGCTAGCATGGAGACTGCATGTTTACAGGTCATTCTAAGTGCTATGCTAGCATGGAGACTGCATGTTTACAGGTCATTCTAAGTGCTATGCTAGCATGGAGACTGCATGTTTACAGGTCATTCTAAGTGGTATGCTAGCATGGAGACTGCATGTTTACAGGTCATTCTAAGTGCTATGCTAGCATGGAGACTGCATGTTTACAGGTCATTCTAAGTGCTATGCTAGCATGGAGACTGCATGTTTACAGGTCATTCTAAGTGCTATGCTAGCATGGAGACTGCATGTTTACAGGTCATTCTAAGTGCTATGCTAGCATAGAGACTGCATGTTTACAGGTCATTCTAAGTGGTATGCTAGCATGGAGACTGCATGTTTACAGTATTCTAAGTGCTATGCTAGCATAGAGACTGCATGTTTACAGGTCATTCTAAGTGCTATGCTAGCATGGAGACTGCATGTTTACAGGTCATTCTAAGTGCTATGCTAGCATGAGAGACTGCATGTTTACAGGTCATTCTAAGTGGTATGCTAGCATAGAGACTGCATGTTTACAGGTCATTCTAAGTGCTATGCTAGCATGGAGACTGCATGTTTACAGGTCATTCTAAGTGCTATGCTAGCATGGAGACTGCATGTTTACAGGTCATTCTAAGTGCTATGCTAGCATGGAGACTGCATGTTTACAGGTCATTCTAAGTGCTATGCTAGCATGGAGACTGCATGTTTACAGGTCATTCTAAGTGGTAAGCTAGCATGGAGACTGCATGTTTACAGGTCATTCTAAGTGCTATGCTAGCATGGAGACTGCATGTTTACAGTGCATTCTAAGTGGTATGCTAGCATAGAGACTGCATGTTTACAGGTCATTCTAAGTGCTATGCTAGCATGGAGACTGCATGTTTACAGGTCATTCTAAGTGCTATGCTAGCATGGAGACTGCATGTTTACAGTGCATTCTAAGTGGTAAGCTAGCATAGAGACTGCATGTTTACAGGTCATTCTAAGTGGTAAGCTAGCATGGAGACTGCATGTTTACAGGTCATTCTAAGTGCTATGCTAGCATGGAGACTGCATGTTTACAGGTCATTCTAAGTGGTATGCTAGCATGGAGACTGCATGTTTACAGGTCATTCTAAGTGGTATGCTAGCATGGAGACTGCATGTTTACAGGTCATTCTAAGTGCTATGCTAGCATGGAGACTGCATGTTTACAGGTCATTCTAAGTGCTATGCTAGCATAGAGACTGCATGTTTACAGGTCATTCTAAGTGCTATGCTAGCATGGAGACTGCATGTTTACAGGTCATTCTAAGTGGTATGCTAGCATAGAGACTGCATGTTTACAGGTCATTCTAAGTGCTATGCTAGCATGGAGACTGCATGTTTACAGGTCATTCTAAGTGCTATGCTAGCATGGAGACTGCATGTTTACAGGTCATTCTAAGTGCTATGCTAGCATGGAGACTGCATGTTTACAGGTCATTCTAAGTGCTATGCTAGCATGGAGACTGCATGTTTACAGGTCATTCTAAGTGCTATGCTAGCATGGAGACTGCATGTTTACAGGTCATTCTAAGTGCTATGCTAGCATAGAGACTGCATGTTTACAGGTCATTCTAAGTGCTATGCTAGCATGGAGACTGCATGTCTCGTACGGTGTAGCCTTCAATAACAACATCTAGATTGTACACATAGTATAGAAGATAAGACAGTACTGTAGTATTAGATGCTATTAGTTGACACGCGGGGGGGGCTCTGTCTTGACTTCTTAGCTCCCCCTGACTCTGCAACCTATTAGAGTGAGAAGGAAGAACTCCCTCCAGGGCCGGCCCGCCCAATGGGCAGGATTAGGCGGCCATCTATTGCGGCAGATTGACAAGGGCATCATTTTCTAAGCTAAACTGACCAAGACCAAGACGCACTCTCCAACAACAGCAGGGGAGCCTAGTGGTTAGAGCGTTGGACTAGTAACCGAAAGGTTGCAAGTTCAAACCCCTGAGTTGCCCCTGAACAGGCAGTTAACCCACTGTTCCTAGGCCGTCATTGAAAATAAGAATTTGTTCTTAACTGACTTGCCTGGTTAAATAAAGGTAAAAAAATAAACATAAAACCTCATATTTCTGCCCCAAAAAGAATGAGTATTTCTCTCAACCAGTGGCCTAAGGGCTTATTAGGTGAGTGCTGATGATGACCTGTGATAAGCAGTGCTCAGGAAGGGAAAGGAAGGGGGGTGTAAAAAATATTTATCTTGTCCATTCCCAGGGTGCTGTTGGAGAGACGCGGAGCTCCTCCTACGGTCTGTTAAAAAAAATGGACGTAAATCATGTAGCAGATATAGCCTACGGTAGAAAGAGCACAGGGCCTTTTCTGTAGCCTACAGGCAGGAGAGAACATGAAGGACAGAGTGAAAAAAGAAAGTCCCTCTGTATTTCCCTGCTGTGGAAACACAGTGCCAAGAGGCTCAGGATAACACCTGATTAAAAGTTGGGTAGCTGATATTCAGAGCTTAAAATAGCCACATTGATTAGTCACATGATTCTGGACTAATAAAGCCTATGTAATTGCCTGGTTTATAAAAATGGTAGGCTGCCTACCACAGAGATGGACATTCATACAATTCCATTGCGGGGCTGACACTGTAGGCTACATCCCAGTAAGCACAGACAGACGCCAACGTCATTTGGTTCTGTCCAGGCGTCGTTTTTTTGGTGTTTTTTTTTTGTTGTGCGGTCCAGACCGGCCTTGAACCAATCATAAACGTTTGTATTTGGTTCAGGTTTGATGCGGTAGGACCAGCCTTGATTGGACCAGCATTGATTGGACCAAATCTGAGCCAATCATAGACGTCTATGTTTGGACCAAATCAAGTGTGCTCCAGACCGAATCAAATCAGAACCTAAATGAACCTAACTTCAACGTCTGAAAAATACTATATTTTTGACGTCTTTTCAACATCATTTTGCTTACTAGGACTATTCTAGATTTGTAGGGGTATAGGAGGGTGGCATTGAATGTGTGTATTGAATGCATCACCATCCTAAAGGTGACTGGTAGACACTGAGTGCAGTAGAGAATGTGAGGGCTTAATCTGCCAGCCAGCCAATCAGAATTAGCCAGTCTAAAACCACTTAAAGAGAGTTTGCTGACTAATTATGATAAAGACTTAGAGGGCTTTATTAGCCATTATTTAATCATCGATTCCGAGCAGCACAAAAGCTGATTTTAATCTCCTTTCTTTCCTGTTTGTATTGATCTCTGCAAGGTTAGCTCTCTCTCTCGCTCTCTCTCTCTCTCTCTCTCTCTCTTCTCTCTCTCTGTCTCTCTCTCTCTCTCTTCTCTCTCTCTCTCTGTCTCTCTCTCTCTCTCTCTCTCTCTCTCGCTCCCTCTCTCTCTCTAGGGTAAAGCTCCTTGGGACTGCTCACAGGGGAAAGTACACATGGAGACAGATGACCTCGTCTGTTTAAGGAGAGATTGTGAAGTGGAAATGGATGGCTTGACTTCAGAGGCTTGAGGGCACTCAAGTATAGCAAGTATAGCAGCAATGTGTTAGTGTAGTAGTAACCTAGGATGAGTGTAGTAGTAATATAGTATTAGTATCAGTGTAGTAGTAATATAGTATTAATGTAGTAGTAATATAGTATTAGTATCAGTGTAGTAGTAACATAGGATTAGTGTAGTAGTAATATAGTATTAATGTAGTAGTAATATAGTATTAGTATCCGTGTAGTAGTAACATAGGATTAGTGTAGTAGTAATATATGATGAGTGTAGTAGTAACATAGGATGAGTGTAGTAGTAATATAGTATTAGTGTAGTAGTACTATAGTATTAATGTAGTAGTAATATAGTATTAGTATCAGTGTAGTAGTAACATAGGATGAGTGTAGTAGTAACATAGGATTAGTGTAGTAGTAATATATGTGTAGTAGTAACATAGGATGAGTGTAGTAGTAATATAGTATTAGTATCAGTGTAGTAGTAATATAGGATGAGTGTAGTAGTAACATAGGATGAGTGTAGTAGTAATATAGGATGAGTGTAGTAGTAATATATGATGAGTGTAGTAGTAATATAGGATTAGAATCAGTGTAGTAGTAATATAGTATTAATGTAGTAGTAATATAGTATTAGTATCAGTGTAGTAGTAATATAGGATGAGTGTAGTAGTAACATAGGATGAGTGTAGTAGTAACATAGGATGAGTGTAGTACTAATATAGTATTAGTATCAGTGTAGTAGTAATATAGGATGAGTGTAGTAGTAACATAGGATGCGTGTAGTAGTAATATAGGATGAGTGTAGTAGTAATATAGGATTAGAATCAGTGTAGTAGTAATATAGTATTAATGTAGTAGTAATATAGTATTAGTATCAGTGTAGTAGTAATATAGGATGAGTGTAGTAGTAACATAGGATGAGTGTAGTAGTAATATAGGATGAGTGTAGTAGTAATATAGTATTAGTATCAGTGTAGTAGTAATATAGGATGAGTGTAGTGGTAACATAGGATGAGTGTAGTACTAATATAGGATGAGTGTAGTAGTAACATAGGATGAGTGTAGTAGTAATATAGGATGAGTGTAGTAGTAACATAGGATGAGTGTAGTAGTAATATAGTATTAGTATCAGTGTAGTAGTAATATAGGATGAGTGTAGTAGTAACATAGGATGAGTGTAGTACTAATATAGGATGAGTGTAGTAGTAACATAGGATGAGTGTAGTAGTAATATAGTATTAGTATCAGTGTAGTAGTAATATAGGATGAGTGTAGTAGTAACATAGGATGAGTGTAGTAGTAATATAGGATGAGTGTCGTAGTAACATAGGATGAGTGTAGTAGTAATATAGGATGAGTGTAGTAGTAATATAGGATGAGTGTAGTAGTAACATAGGATGAGTGTAGTAGTAATATAGTATTAGTATCAGTGTAGTAGTAATATAGTATTAATGTAGTAGTAATATAGTATTAGTATCAGTGTAGTAGTAACATAGGATTAGTGTAGTAGTAATATATGATGAGTGTAGTAGTAACATAGGATTAGTGTAGTACTAATATAGTATTAGTGTAGTAGTAATATAGTATTAGTATCATTGTAGTAGTGTAGCAGTGACATAGGATTAGTGTAGTACTAATATAGGATTAGTGTAGTACTAATATAGGATTAGTGTAGTAGTAATATATTATTAGTATCAGTGTAGTAGTGTAGTAGTAATATAGGATTAGTGTAGTAGCAATATAGGATTAGTGTAGTACTAATTTAGTATTAGTGTAGTATTAGTATCAGTGTAGTAGTAATATAGGATTAGAGTAGTAGTAGTAGTATAGGATTAGAGGAGTAGTAGTATAGGATTAGTGTAGTACTAATATAGGATTAGTGTAGTACTAATATAGTATCAGTGTAGTAGTATAGCAGTAATATAGTATTAGTGTAGTAGTAGTATAGTATCAGTGTAGTAGTGTAGTACTAATATAGTATTAGTGTAGTAGTAGTATAGTATTAGTATCATTGTAGTAGTGTAGCAGTGACATAGGATTAGTGTAGTACTAATATAGGATTAGTGTAGTACTAATATAGGATTAGTGTAGTAGTAATATAGTATTAGTATCAGTGTAGTAGTGTAGTAGTAATATAGGATTAGTGTAGTACTAATATAGGATTAGTGTAGTACTAATATAGGATTAGTGTAGTAGTAATATAGTATTAGTATCAGTGTAGTAGTGCAGTAGTAATATAGGAGTAGTGTAGTACTAATATAGGATTAGTGTAGTACTAATATAGTATCAGTGTAGTAGTGTAGCAGTAATATAGTATTAGTGTAGTATAGTATTAGTATCAGTGTAGTAGTGTAGCAGTAATATAGTATTAGTGTAGTAGTAGTATAGTATCAGTGTAGTAGTGTAGCAGTAATATAGTATTAGTGTAGTAGTAGTATAGTATTAGTATCAGTGTAGTAGTGTAGCAGTAATATAGTATTAGTGTAGTATAGTATTAGTATCAGTGTAGTAGTGTAGCAGTAATATAGTATTAGTGTAGTAGTAGTATAGTATCAGTGTAGTAGTGTAGCAGTAATATAGTATTAGTGTAGTAGTAGTATAGTATCAGTGTAGTAGTGTAGCAGTAATATAGTATTAGTGTAGTAGTTGTATAGTATTAGTATCAGTGTAGTAGTGTAGCAGTAATATAGTATTAGTGTAGTAGTAGTATAGTATTAGTATCAGTGTAGTAGTGTAGCAGTAATATAGTATTAGTGTAGTAGTAGTATAGTATTAGTATCAGTGTAGTAGTGTAGCAGTAATATAGTATTAGTGTAGTAGTAGTATAGTATTAGTATCAGTGTAGTAGTGTAGCAGTAATATAGTATTAGTGTAGTAGTAGTATAGTATTAGTACCAGTGTAGTAGTGTAGCAGTAATATAGTATTAGTGTAGTAGTAGTATAGTATTAGTATCAGTGTAGTAGTATAGCAGTAATATAGTATTAGTGTAGTAGTAGTATAGTATTAGTATCAGTGTAGTAGTGTAGCAGTAATAATAGTATTAGTGTAGTAGTAGTATAGTATTAGTATCAGTGTAGTAGTGTAGCAGTAATATAGTATTAGTGTAGTAGTAGTATAGTATTAGTATCAGTGTAGTAGTGTAGCAGTAATATAGTATTAGTGTACTAGTAGTATAGTATTAGTATCAGTGTAGTAGTGTGGCAGTAATATAGTATTAATGTAGTAGTAGTATAGTATTAGTATCAGTGTAGTAGTGTAGCAGTAATATAGTATTAATGTAGTAGTAATATAGTATTAGTATCAGTGTAGTAGTGTAGCAGTAATATAGTATTAGTGTAGTAGTGTAGCAGTAATATAGTATTAGTGTAGTAGTAGTATAGTATTAGTGTGGTAGTTGTATAGTATTAGTATCAGTGTAGTAGTGTAGCAGTAATATAGTATTAGTGTAGTATAGTATTAGTATCAGTGTAGTAGTGTAGCAGTAATATAGTATTAGTGTAGTAGTAGTATAGTATTAGTACAGTGTAGTAGTGTAGCAGTAATATAGTATTAGTGTAGTAGTAGTATAGTATTAGTACAGTGTAGTAGTGTAGCAGTAATATAGTATTAGTGTAGTAGTAGTATAGTATTAGTACCAGTGTAGTAGTGTAGCAGTAATATAGTATTAGTGTAGTAGTTGTATAGTATTAGTACCAGTGTAGTAGTGTAGCGGTAATATAGTATTAGTGTAGTAGTAGTATAGTATTAGTACCAGTGTAGTAGTGTAGAAGTAATATAGTATTAGTGTAGTAGTAGTATAGTATTAGTGCCAGTGTAGTAGTGTAGCAGTAATATAGTATTAGTGTAGTAGTAGTATAGTATTAGTACCAGTGTAGTAGTGTAGCAGTAATATAGTATTAGTGTAGTAGTAGTATAGTATTAGTATCAGTGTAGTAGTGTAGCAGTAATATAGTATTAGTGTAGTAGTAGTATAGTATTAGTACCAGTGTAGTAGTGTAGCAGTAATATAGTATTAGTGTAGTAGTAGTATAGTATTAGTATCAGTGTAGTAGTGTAGCAGTAATATAGTATTAGTGTAGTAGTAGTATAGTATTAGTATCAGTGTAGTAGTGTAGCAGTAATATAGTATTAGTGTAGTAGTAGTATAGTATTAGTACCAGTGTAGTAGTGTAGCAGTAATGTGTAATGAAGACAGTTGCTGTATTTCTAGTGCTGGTAGAACATCATAGAGAAACTCAAAGTGAAAGTAACAGTGTTGACAGTGAAAAAACCAGGAAGTCTTGTAACCAATCACCTCTTTCCTCTCTTTCAGGTTGGTCAGCATGACAATCGTTGCTGTCTTCTGTTCCCATATCATCCTCCAGAAGTCTGCTACCGTGTCTTGTTTAGGACCTGGAACACAACAGTCCATCAGCTCATTAACCCATTCATCTTTGTTGACATTACGGAACCAGCAGCCATATTAAAAAAAAAAAAAATGTGTTATTACATTTGGAAAACACATGTGACATTTCAATTTAAATATTTGCTGCGGAACAACATCGATTTATTTACCTTGTGCTGCGATAAATTTGTTATTGTCCGTGTAGCCCTAACAAAAAAATAAAAAATAAAAACACTTAATTAATAACATTACAATGAAAACTGGTCTTGTTTGGGTTTGGAATAATAACATGATAGATTCTATAATATGTTGATACATATATGATTTATTATTAATATTATTATATATATATATTATCCCAACCTTATTTAGGCCGAAGAAGAACACACATTTAAACAAAAAGCTAGATCCCCAACTCACATGGATATAGGAAGCGTTGATGTAGTCTGAACAGAGGTTTCCTTCTAGCTGTGTTAACACCACCCTGGAATGGTCATCTGTTTAAAACACATGGACACTTTAGGGCTTTTCTTCACAACATTTCAGACAACAATTCCAGTAGGTAAAACTGGTGTCAAAATGGGTGTAAAGACAATTCCTTGATCTCTATTCTATTCGATCTCTGTTCTATTCTATTCCTTGATCTCTATTCTATTCGATCTCTATTCTATTCTATTCCTTGATATCTATTCTATTCTATTCGATCTCTATTCTATTCGATCTCTATTCTATTCTATTCCTTGATCTCTATTCTATTCTATTCTATTCTATTCAATCTCTATTCTATTCTATTCCTTGATCTCTATTCTATTCGATCTCTATTCTATTCTATTCCTTGATCTCTATTCTATTCGATCTCTATTCTATTCGATCTCTATTCTATTCTATTCCTTGATCTCTATTCTATTCTCTATTCTATTCTATTCCTTGATCTCTATTCTATTCGATCTCTATTCTATTCTATTCTTTGATCTCTGTTCTATTCCTTGATCTCTATTCTATTATATTCCTTGATCTCTATTCTATTCGATCTCTATTCTATTCCTTGATCTCTATTTTATTCTATTCCTTGATCTCTATTCTATTCTATTCTATTCTATTCTATTACTTGATCTCTATTCTATTCTATTCCTTGATCTCTATTTTATTCTATTCCTTGATCTCTATTCTATTCTATTCCTTGATCTCTATTCTATTCCTTGATCTCTATTCTATTCGATCTCTATTCTATTCTATTCCTTGATCTCTATTCTATTCCTTGATCTCTATTCTATTCGATCTCTATTCTATTCTATTCCTTGATCTCTATTCTATTCGATCTCTATTCTATTCCTTGATCTCTATTCTATTCGATCTCTATTCTATTCTATTCCTTGATCTCTATTTTGTATTGAATAGATCCTAAAAGTTGGGAGTGAAGATGAACAAATTTCAGTTTCTATAAAAATGGACCGAGGGTTAATTAATGAATAGACCAAAGAGGAAGTAAAACTGTCAAAAGGAAGTGCAGGCAGAACGAGATGAGTTGACTATCTGTGAGGATCTGTATCTACTGCTGTGTGAATACATGTCGCTAGGGAACGAGTCTCGCATCACTGACCGATGCCAAAATAACTTTTGACTTATGCTCTGCAAATAGATACAGACCCAGGAAATGTGGCCCCAAATGACTATCAGGTTGTTCTTTGACACTAGTTAATGATATAGATGTAGAGAGAATGAGATGGAGCCCCTCACATGGGAGGATGTTGGGATATCACTAGTTAATGATAGAGAGAATGAGATGGAGCCCCTCACATGGGAGGATGTTGGGATATCACTAGTTAATGATATAGATAGAATGAGATGGAGATGAGATGGAGCCCCCTCACATGGGAGGATGTTGGGATATCACTAGTTAATGATATAGAGAGAATGAGATGGAGCCCCTCACATGGGAGGATGTTGGGATATCACTAGTTAATGATATAGAGAGAATGAGATGGAGCCCCTCACATGGAAGGATGTTGGGATATCACTAGTTAATGATATAGATGAGATGGAGAATATCACTAGTTAGATGGAGCCCCTCACATGGAAGGATGTTGGGATATCACTAGTTAATGATATCAGATGTAGATAGAATGAGATGGAGCCCCTCACATGGAAGGATGTTGGGATATCACTAGTTAATGATATAGATAGAATGAGATGGAGCCCCTCACATGGAAGGATGTTGGGATATCACTAGTTAATGATATAGATGTAGATAGAATGAGATGGAGCCCCTCACATGGAAGGATGTTGGGATATCACTAGTTAATGATATAGATGTAGATAGAATGAGATGGAGCCCCTCACATGGAAGGATGTTGGGATATCTGTTCTTTTCTCTGTTGTCTTCTTTGTTGGCCTCCTGGCATGTCCCCTGGGTATATCCAGACGGCAATGACTGAAAACAAAACAGAACACACCACAGTCAGTCACAGCCAGCCAGTCAGCCAGCCAGTCAGTCAGCCAGCCAGTCAGTCCCACCACATTCAGTCAGCCAGTCAGTCTGCCAGCCACTCAGTCAGTCAGCCAGTCAGTCAGTCAGCAACACTAGGCTGATCCCAGATCCGTTTGTGACAACGACCGTAGGACGAGCCCAACACAAACAGATCTGGGACCAGGCTAAGCTGCACTGTACTGTTTCACACCTGTAGTATCCTGAGCACGTGGCGAATAAACTTTGAAACTTTAAAAACCTGAATCAACCGCCACGTCTAACAAGTGGTTCAACAGTTTACATGACATACCATCCATTAAAAACCTATCCGGTTACCAGGATTACATTGGCCTTGCTTCCAGGCAGAGCATGTGCATTGTATAGTGTAACCAATAGGTCTTTGTTAAGGCAGTCTATAGGCACTTCCTGTACAACCCCTTGTCCATTAACAGTGACTAACGTAAACTTCCTCTACGTAGAAAACCTCTCCACAAAGAGTGTATCCTACAGTCCAAAGATCCTGAATCATCCTGAATCATAAACTCAAGACTGCGTTTGGACGTCCGTAGAAAACCCCCCTGAATCATGAATCCCCAAATAGAACACAGGGACACTTTATCAACGAGTCATACAACGAGTCCTTACATGATGAACCACTATAATTTTCCTAATTTCCTCAAGATATCAGAACACACAGGGTCCAACACAGTGTCTGGGTATCAAGATATCAGAACACACAGGGTCCAACACAGTGTCTGGGTATCAACACACAGGGTCCAACACAGTGTCTGGGTATCAAGATATCAGAACATACAGGGTCCAACACAGTGTCTGGGTATCAAGATATCAGAACACACAGGGTCCAACACAGTGTCTGGGTATCAAGATATCAGAACACACAGGGTCCAACACAGTGTCTGGGTATCAAGATATCAGAACACACAGGGTCCAAGTGTCTGGGTATCAGTGTCTGGGTATCAAGATATCAGAACATACAGGGTCCAACACAGTGTCTGGGTATCAAGATATCAGAACATACAGGGTCCAACACAGTGTCTGTATCCAACAGGGTTCAACACAGTGTCTGGGTATCAAGATATCAGAACATACAGGGTCCAACACAGTGTCTGGGTATCAAGATATCAGAACATACAGGGTCCAACACAGTGTCTGGGTATCAAGATATCAGAACACACAGGGTCCAACACAGTGTCTGGGTATCAACACACAGGGGTCCAACACAGTGTCTGGGTATCAAGATATCAGAACACACAGGGTCCAACACAGTGTCTGGGTATCAAGATATCAGAACACACAGGGTCCAACACAGTGGCTGGATATCCTTACTTGATCAAAATGAAATCCTACAGTACATTCTACCACTCAGCTTCTGATATAAATTCACTGTCCAATACAACATTGTACATTCATCCTACAGTGGTACCATAAGGACCCTTATGGCAGACAGACTGTACATTACTGCTGTAGCAGTACTGAGAACATTAGAGGAGAGGGTTACACCTACATTACACCTACATTAAACCTACATTAAACCTACATTAAACTCCTCTCTGAAGACCCCGTTGTCAGCTCATACTGTAGTAGGACAGCAGTAGTACATTCATCTACTGAGAGTAGCAGAGGAGAGGACACCTACACTGACCTCCTCTCTGAAGACCCCGTTGTCAGCTCATACTGTAGTAGGACAGCAGTAGTACATTCATCTACTGAGAGTAGCAGAGGACAGGACACCTACACTGACCTCCTCTCTGAAGACCCCATTGTCAGCTTATACTGTAGTAGGACAGCAGTAAGAACAAATTATTTACAATGGCGGTCTACCGCAGCCAAAGCAGGAAGACGCTGGGCCAATTGTGAAGCGCCCTATTGGACTCCCAATCACGGCCGGTTGTGATACAGCCTGGATTCGAACTAAGAGAGTAGTAGTAGTAGAGGATTAGTCCTTACATTGAACTCCTCTCTAACCAGTTTGTCTATAAGTGATTACAGTACTTGGACAGTAGTAGTAGGAGAATAGTCCTTACATTGAACTCCTCTCTGACCAGTTTGTCTATAAGTGATTACAGTACTTGGACAGTAGTAGTAGGAGAATAGTCCTTACATTGAACTCATCTCTGACCAGTTCGTCTATAAGTGATTACAGTACTTGGACAGTAGTAGTAGAGGATTAGTCCTTACATTGAACTCCTCTCTAACCAGTTTGTCTATAAGTGATTACAGTACTTGGACAGTAGTAGTAGAGGATTAGTCCTTACATTGAACTCCACTCTGACCAGTTTGTCTATAAGTGATTACAGTACTTGGACAGTAGTAGTAGGAGAATAGTCCTTTCTTTGAACTCCTCTCTGACCAGTTCGTCTATAAGTGATTACAGTACTTGGACAGTAGTAGCAGGAGAATAGTCCTTACATTGAACTCCTCTCTGAAGAGTTTGCCGTCGTCAGCGGATCGTATCCTGGTCTCGTCCTCCAGGCAGTCGACTGGGATGGGGAAGTAGGTTTTAGAGGCAGAGGGGGATCTGGGAAGCAGCACCACTGTCTGTTGCTCTGTGGACAAAGGATGGGGAGAGAGAAGACAGGTTCAGTTTGTTGCTCCAAGTGGTGGTGTGTGTGTGAGAGAGGGAGAGGGAGAGAGAGAGAGAGAGAGAGAGAGAGAGAGAGAGAGAGAGAGAGAGAGAGAGAGAGAGAGAGAGAAAGAGAGGGAGAGATAGAGACAGAGAGAGACAGAGACAGAGAGAAAGAGAGGGAGAGACAGAACGAGAGAGAGAGAGGGATAGGGAGAGAGAGACAGAGAGACAGAGACAGAAAGAGAGAGAGAGTGAGAGGGATAGGGAGAGAGAGACAGAGAGAGAGACAGAATTACCGTACAACAGACCATGTATTCACCCTGCACACCCTAATTGACAACCAAACAAACCAAAACAAAGGCAAAGTCTTCTCATGCTTTGTTGATTTCAAAAAAGCCTTCGACTCAATCTGGCATGAGGGTCTGCTATACAAACTGATGGAAAGTGGTGTTGGGGGTAAAACATACGACATTATAAAATCCATGTACACAAACAACAAGTGTGCGGTTAAAATTGGCAAAAAACACACACATTTCTTCACACAGGGTCGTGGGGTTAGACAGGGATGCAGCTTAAGCCCCACCCTCTTCAACATATATATCAACGAATTGGCGCGGGCACTAGAAAAGTCTGCAGCACCCGGCCTCCACCTGCTAGAATCCGAAGTCAAATGTCTGCTGTTTGCTGATGATCTGGTGCTTCTGTCACCAACCAAGGAGGGCCTACAGCAGCACCTAGATCTTATGCACAGATTCTGTCAGACCTGGGCCCTGACAGTAAATCTCAGTATGACCAAAATAATGGTGTTCCAAAAAAGGTCCAGTCACCAGGACCACAAATACAAATTCCATCTAGACACTGTTGCCCTAGAGCACACAAAAAACTATACATACCTTGGCCTAAACATCAGCGCCACAGGTAACTTCCACAAAGCTGTGAACGATCTGAGAGACAAGGCAAGAAGGGCATTCTATGCCATCAAAAGGAACATAAATTTCAATATACCAATTAGGATTTGGCTAAAAATACTTGAATCAGTCATAGAGCCCATTGCCCTTTATGGTTGTGAGGTCTGGGGTCCGCTCACCAACCAAGACTTCACAAAATGGGACAAACACCAAATTGAGACTCTGCACGCAGAATTCTGCAAAAATATCCTCCGTGTACAACGTAGAACACCAAATAATGCATGCAGAGCAGAATTAGGCCGATACCCACTAATTATCAAAATCCAGAAAAGAGCTGTTAAATTCTACAACCACCTAAAAGGAAGCGATTCACAAACCTTCCATAACAAAGCCATCACCTACAGAGAGATGAACCTGGAGAAGAGTCCCCTAAGCAAGCTGGTCCTGGGGCTCTGTTCACAAATACAAACACACCATACAGAGCCCCAGGACAACAGCACAATTAGACCCAACCAAATCATGAGAAAACAAAAGATAATTACTTAACACATTGGAAAGAATTAACAAAAAAACAGAGCAAACTAGAATGCTATTTGGCCCTACACAGAGAGTACACAGCGGCAGAATACCTGACCACTGTGACTGACCCAAAATTAAGGAAAGCTTTGACTATGTACAGACTCAGTGAGCATAGCCTTGCTATTGAGAAAGGCCGCCGTAGGCAGACATGGCTCTCAAGAGAAGACAGGCTATGTGCTCACTGCCCACAAAATGAGGTGGAAACTGAGCTGCACTTCCTAACCTCCTGCCCAATGTATGACCATATTAGAGAGACATATTTCCCTCAGATTACACAGATCCACAAAGAATTCGAAAACAAATCCAATTTTGAAAAACTCCCATATCTACTGGGTGAAATTCCACAGTGTGCCATCACAGCAGCAAGATTTGTGACCTGTTGCCACGAGAAAAGGGCAACCAGTGAAGAACAAACACCATTGTAAATACAACCCATATTTATGCTTATTTATTTTATCTTGTGTCCTTTAACCATTTGTACATTGTTAGAACACTGTATATATATATAATATGACATTTGTAATGTCTTTACTGTTTTGAAACTTCCGTATGTGTAATGTTTACTGTTAATTTTTGTTGTTTTTCACTTTATATATTCACTTTGTATGTTGTCTACCTCACTTGCTTTGGCAATGTTAACACATGTTTCCCATGCCAATAAAGCCCTTGAATTGAATTGAATTGAGAGAGAGAGGGATAGGGAGAGAGACCGAAACAGAGAGGGATAGGGAGAGAGAGAAAGAAAGACCGAGAAAGAGAGAATCAAAATCTAAATATAAACAGTGGCCACAAAATGAGGTGGAAATGCCCTGCCAATATATGACCATGACACATACTTCCCTCAGATTACACAGACCCACAACTCATTTAAAACTCCCATATCTACTGGTTGAAATACCACCGCATGCCACCACAGCAGCAAGATGTGTTGACCTGTTGCCACAAGAAAACGGTAAACCGTGAAGAACTAACACCATTGTAAATAAAACCTATATTTATGTAGATTTATTTTCCTATAGGCACTTCAACAATAAAACATTTGAAATGTCTCTATTATTTTAAAACTCTTGTGAGTGTAATATTTTACTGTTAATTTCATGTTTTATTTCATATGTTTCCCATGCTCCTTTGAATTGAAATGAGAGCGAGAGACAGAGAGAGAGAGAGAGAGAGAGAGAGAGAGAGAGAGAGAGAGAGAGAGAGAGAGAGAGAGAGAGAGAGAGAGAGAGAGAGAGACAGAGAGAGAGAGAGAGAGAGACAGAGAGAGAGACAGAGAGAAAGACAGAGAGAGAGACAGAGAGAGAGAGAGAGAGAGAGAGAGAGAGAGAGAGAGAGAGAGAGAGAGAGAGAGACAGAGAGAGAAGACAGAGAGAGAGACAGAGAGAGAGACAGAGAGAGAGAGAGAGAGAGAGAGAGAGAGAGAGAGAGAGAGTAACAGAGACAGAGAGAGAGACAGAGAGAGAGAGAGAGAGAGAGAGAGTAACAGAGACAGAGAGAGAGAGAGAGAGAGAGAGAGAGAGAGAGAGAGAGAGAGAGAGAGAGAGAGAGAGACAGAGAGAGAGAGTAACAGAGACAGAGAGAGAGACAGAGAGAGACAGAGAGAGACAGAGAGAGAGCAGAGAGACAGAGAGAGACAGAAAGAGAGAGAGAGAGAGAGAGAGACAGAGAGAAAGACAGAGAGAGAGAGAGAGAGAGAGAGAGACAGAGAGAGAGAGAGAGAGACAGAGAGAGAGAGAGACAGAGAGAGAGTAACAGAGACAGAGAGAGAGACAGAGACAGAGAGAGAGAGAGAGACAGAGAGAGAGAGAGAGAGAGAGAGAGAGAGAGAGAGAGAGAGAGAGAGAGAGAGAGAGAGAGAGAGAGACAGAGACAGAGAGAGAGAGAACAGAGACAGAG
>NW_024609400.1:147500-160000 GCF_018296145.1 Oncorhynchus tshawytscha | reverse complement strand
TGTTTTCAGAAAGGTACTCTCCGATTTTGGAACAATGACAAAGCGCCTGGTAGGCTAGTGGTTAGAGCGTAGGGGTGGGAGGTAGCCTAGTGGTTAGAGCGTAGGGGCGGGAGGTAGCCTAGTGGTTAGAGCGTAAGGGCGGGAGGTAGCCTAGTGGTTAGAGCGTAGGGGCGGGAGGTAGCCTAGTGGTTAGAGCGTAAGGGCGGGAGGTAGCCTAGTGGTTAGAGCGTAGGGGCGGGAGGTAGCCTAGTGGTTAGAGCGTAGGGGCGGGAGGTAGCCTAGTGGTTAGAGCGTAGGGGCGGGGGGTAGCCTAGTGGTTAGAGCGTAGGGGCGGGGGTAGCCTAGTGGTTAGAGCGTAGGGGCGGGGTAGCCTAGTGGTTAGGGGCGGGGGTAGCCTAGTGGTTAGGGGGGAAGGTAGCCTAGTGGTTAGAGCGTAGGGGCGGAAGGTAGCCTAGTGGTTAGAGCGTAGGGGCGGGGGGGGTAGCCAAGTGGTTAGAGCGTAGGGGCGGAAGGTAGCCTAGTGGTTAGAGCGTATGGGCGGGAGGTAGCCTAGTGGTTAGAGCGTTGGACTAGTAACCCAAAGGTTGTTAGAATGAACCCCTGAGCTGACAAGGTAAAAATCTGTCATTCTGCCCCTGAACAAGGCAGTTAACCCACTGTTCCTAGGCCGCCATTGAAAATAAGAATTTGTTCTTAACTGACTTGCCTAGTTAAATAAAGATATTTTGAAGATGTCTGCAGTTACGGAGAAATAAAATGTACCTACTTGGCAGCAACCATCTAAAAGAATCTTCTCTCCTCCCATGGAAAAGCTCTAAACCTCTATGACATGGAACTATAGAGAGGGGCAGTAGTTATAACCTCTATGACATGGAACTATAGAGAGGGGCAGTGGTTATAACCTCTATGACATGGAACTATAGAGAGGGGCAGTGGTTATAACCTCTATGACATGGAACTATAGAGAGGGCAGTGGTTATAACCTCTATGACATGGAACTATAGAGAGGGGCAGTGGTTATAACCTCTATGACATGGAACTATATGATAACCTCTATGACATGGAACTATAGAGAGGGGCAGTGGTTATAACCTCTATGACATGGAACTATAGAGAGGGCAGTGGTTATAACCTCTATGACATGGAACTATAGAGAGGGGCAGTGGTTATAACCTCTATGACATGGAACTATAGAGAGGGGCAGTAGTTATAACCTCTATGACATGGAACTATAGAGAGGGGCAGTGGTTATAACCTCTATGACATGGAACTATAGAGAGGGGCAGACATGGAACTATAGAGAGGGGGCAGTGGTATAACCTCTATGACATGGAACTATAGAGAGGGGCAGTGGTTATACCTCTATGACATGGAACTATAGAGAGGGGCAGTGGTTATAACCTCTATGACATGGAACTATAGAGAGGGGCAGTGGTTATAACCTCTATGACATGGAACTATAGAGAGGGGCAGTGGTTATAACCTCTATGACATGGAACTATAGAGAGGGGCAGTGGTTATAACCTCTATGACATGGAACTATAGAGAGGGGCAGTGATTATAACCTCTATGACATGGAACTATAGAGAGGGGCAGTGGTTATAACCTCTATGACATGGAACTATAGAGAGGAGCAGTGGTTATAACCTCTATGACATGGTATATAGAGAGGGGCAGTAGTTATAACCTCTATGACATGGAACTATAGAGAGGGGCAGTGGTTATAACCTCTATGACATGGAACTATAGAGAGGGGCAGTGGTTATAACCTCTATGACATGGAACTATAGAGAGGGGCAGTGGTTATAACCTCTATGACATGGAACTATAGAGAGGGGCAGTAGTTATAACCTCTATGACATGGAACTATAGAGAGGGGCAGTAGTTATAACCTCTATGACATGGAAATATAGAGGCAGTGGTTATAACCTCTATGACATGGAAATATAGAGGGGCAGTAGTTATAACCTCTATGACATGGAAATATAGAGGCAGTGGTTATAACCTCTATGACATGGAACTATAGAGAGGGGCAGTGGTTATAACCTCTATGACATGGAAATATAGAGAGGGGCGGTAGTTATAACCTCTATGACATGGAACTATAGAGAGGAGCAGTGGTTATAACCTCTATGACATGGAACTATAGAGAGGGGCAGTGGTTATAACCTCTATGACATGGAACTATAGAGAGGAGCAGTGGTTATAACCTCTATGACATGGTATATAGAGAGGGGCAGTGGTTATAACCTCTATGACATGGTATATAGAGAGGGGCAGTAGTTATAACCTCTATGACAGATCTACTCTGGCACTGTCCAGGAGTGTTCAGATTGGACTGTTCTTTAGGGGTAAACACTGTCCAGTAGTGTTCAAGAATGGACTGTTCTTTAGGAGATAAAAGATGAGTCTCTATGGCAGGTTAAACCCCACTTCGAGACATAGTACAGTCTGTTAATACGACGTTTGACCACGATCCATTGGCCCCCAGTGGGGACTCCACTCCGTCTGTGTGCTCCAGCTCCGGTATTCAGGCCAGTGGGGACTCCACTCCGTCTGTGTGCTCCAGCTCCGGTATTCAGGCCAGTGGGGACTCCACTCCGTCTGTGTGCTCCAGCTCCGGTATTCAGGCCAGTGGGGACTCCACTCCGTCTGTGTGCTCCAGCTCCGGTATTCAGGCCAGTGTAACATACACTTACTGCAGATAAAAGTTCATGTCAGGATTAGATATTAGACATACAGTTGAAGTGGGAAGTTTACATACACTTAGGTTGGAGTCATTAAAACTCGTTTTTTCAACCACTCCACAAATTTCTTGTTGACAAACTATAGTTTTGGCAAGTCGGTTAGGACATCTACTTTGTGCATGACACAAGTAATTGTTCCAACAATTGTTAAAAACTTCTTGATGCACCCATCCCGTTAGCGGGATCATTTTTCGTCAACATCCCCTGAATTGCAGAGCGCCAAATTCAAATTAAATTACTAAAAATATTTAATTTTTACAATATAGCAAAACACAGCTTAGCTTGTTGTTAATCCACCTGGCGTGTCAGATGTCAAAAAAGATTTTCGGCGAAAGCATACCAAGCGTTTATGTAAGGACAACTCTCTCAGCAGACAAACATTACACTACAACTAGCAGCAAAGTAGATTGGTCACGAAAGTCAGAAAAGCAATAAAATGAATCGCTTACCTTTGATGATCTTCGGATGAGTGCACTCACGAGACTCCCAGTTACACAATAAATGTTCCTTTTGTTCCATAAAGATGATTTTATATCCAAAATACCTCCATTTGGTTGGCGCGTTATGTTCAGAAATCCACAGGCTCAAGCGATCACAACGGGGCAGACGAAAATTCCAAATAGTTTCCGTAAAGTTCGTAGAAACATATCAAACGTTTTTTATAATCAATCCTCAGGTTGTTTTTACAATTTATAATCGATTATATTTCAACCGGACAGTAGCTTCTTCATTAGGAGAGAGAGAGTAAATGTCTGCTCCACTCTGTTGGCGCATGCAAAACGCTGCTGGCACCCAGCCATGCAATGTTTTCTTTCTCGCTCATTTAAAAAAAATAAAAGCCTGAAACTATGACTGTTCACACCATGTGGAAGCCATAGGAAAATTAATCTGGTTGATATCCCTTTAAATGGAGGATAGGCATGCAATGGAACAGGGAGATTCGTTTCTCTTAGGCACTTCCTGGTTGGATTTTCCTCAGGTTTTCGCCTGCAATATCAGTTCTGTTATACTCACAGACAATATTTTGACAGTTTTGCGAAAAGTGCAAAGGACCTTGTGAAGATGCTGGAGGAAACAGGTACAAAAGTATCTATATCCACAGTAAAATGAGTCCTATATCGTCATAACCTGAAAGGCCGCTCAGCAAGGAAGAAGCCACTGCTCCAAAACCGCTATAAAAAAGCCAGACTACGGTTTGCAACTGCACATGGGGACAAAGATAGTACTTTTTGGAGAAATGTCCTCTGGTCTGATGAAACAAAAATAGAACTGTTTGGCCATAATGACCATTGTTATGTTTGGAGGAAAAGGGGGAGGCTTGCAAGCCGAAGAACACCATCCCAACCGTGAAGCACGAGGGTGGCAGCATCATGTTGTGGGGGTGCTTTGCTGCAGGAGGGACTGGTGCACTTCACAAAAAAGATGGCATCACGAGGCAGGAAAATTATGTGGATATATTGAAGCAACATCTCAAGACATCAGTCAGGAAGTTAAAGCTTGGTCGCAAATGGGTCTTCCAAATGGACAATGACCCCAAGCATACTTCCAATGTCGTGGCAAAATGGCTTAAGGACAACAAAGTCAAGTTATTGGAGTGGCCATCACAAAGCCCTGACCTCAATCCTATAGAATATTTGTGGGCAGAACTGAAAAAGTGTGTGTGAGGAAGGAGGCCTACAAACTTGACTCAGTTACACCAGCTCTGTCAGGAGGAATGGGCCAAAATTCAGCCAACTTATTGTGGGAAGCTTGTGGAAACCTACCCGAAACGTTTGACCCAAGTTAAACAATTTAAAGGCAATGCTACCAAATACTAGTTGAGTGTATGTAAACTTCTGACCCACTGGGAACGTGATGAAAGAAATAAAAGCTGAAATAAATCACTTTCTACTATTATTCTGACATTTCATATTCTTAAAATAAAGTGGTGATCCTAACTGACCTAAGACAGGGAATTGTGAAATCCTGAATTTAAATGTATTTGGCTAAGGTGTATGTAAACTTCTGACTTCAACTGTATCTTCATACCATTCTATGGGAATATGTGTTTTACTGATTCAGTGAGGGGCAACATAACATCATGACTCATCTGCAGTCTGGAATTCAAACTGAATATTTGGTGTGTATTCCAGGCCAGTTCATATGGATATTTATTGTAGATGATAAATCACCTCAATGTGTCAAGAGACAAACCTCTTTGTCCTTATTCTCCCAGCTCTGACAGGAAACTAATGCCACTTTGACCCAGATTCAATCAGAGCAAGCGTTAACCGGGCGATCGCAGACACCAGCGTAGCTGTTGTGTTCGTGGTGTTGGAGGTGCGAAACGATTGTCGTCAGGAGAAGGAGATGAGGACCAAAGAGCAGCGTGGTTCATAATCATTTTAATAAAGATGAATACTGAACAAAAACAACAAACCGACAAATGAACACTTTTGTAAAGGTGCAACAAAAACACTAAAACAGAAAATAACTACCCACAAATCATAGTGGGAAAACAGGCTGCCTAAGTATGGTTCTCAATCAGAGACAACGATAAACAGCTGCCTCTGATTGGGAACCATACCAGGACAAACACATAGAAATACAAAACATAGAACAACAACATAGAATGCCCACCCCAAACTCACGCCCTGACCAAACTAAAATAGAGACATAAAAAAGGAACTAAGGTCAGGACGTGACACGGTGGAACTGCGTATGAGCTGTCAAACCGGTGAGCAGGCTGTTCTTGATCATTGTCACAAAGCTCAGAAGGAGAAAGTGTAGAGTATATAAACATAAATCATGCTCAAATTGAAAAACCATCATTCAACAAAAATAATGAGGATTTCTATCAACCTTAATGGAGCTGTGGTTTACCTCACAATTTACTGTTGAAAAAAAGGCTGGATTCTGTTATTGTGACTGTGCAACGAATGGCACTGTCCTCTTCAGGAATAATGCTGGGAGCCACTTGTGGATTGAACAGCTCTAATGCAGTTCACCTCCGATACCACCTAAAACAACCACTGTGAGGATGTTTGCTGAAAGCGGATCTGATCGATTCGAGCCCTGAGTGTTTGATTATCAACACTAGGTTTATGGTCTGCCTGCCTGTTGTGGTCTGCTTTACAGCGAGTCACCTAATGGGTGTCTGTTGTGGTCTGCTTTACAGTGAGTCACCTAATGGCTGCTGTTGTGGTCTGTTGTGGTCTTTACAGTGAGTCACCTAATGGGTGTCTGTTGTGGTCTGCTGTTACAGTGAGTCACCTAATGGGTGTCTGTTGTGGTCTGCTTTACAGTGAGTCACCTAATGGCTGCCTGTTGTGGTCTGCTTTACAGTGAGTCGCCTGTTGTGGTCTGCTTTACAGTGAGTCACCTGTTGTGGTCTGCTTTACAGTGAGTCACCTAATGGGTGTCTGTTGTGGTCTACTTTACAGTGAGTCACCTAATGTGTCTGTTGTGGTCTGCTTTACAGTGAGTCACCTAATGGGTGTCTGTTGTGGTCTGCTTTACAGCGAGTCACCTAATGGGTGTCTGTTGTGGTCTACTTTACAGCGAGTCACCTAATGGGTGTCTGTTGTGGTCTGCTTTACAGTGAGTCACCTAATGGGTGTCTGTTGTGGTCTGCTTTATCTGTTGTGGTCTGCTTTACAGTGAGTCACCTAATGGGTGTCTGTTGTAGTCTGCTTTACAGTGAGTCACCTGTTGTGCTCTGCTTTACAGTGAGTCACCTAATGGGTGTCTGTTGTGGTCTGCTTTACAGTGAGTCGCCTGTTGTGCTCTGCTTTACAGTGAGTCACCTAATGGGTGTCTGTTGTGGTCTGCTTTACAGTGAGTCACCTAATGGCCATCTGTTGTGGTCTGCTTTACAGTGAGTCACCTAATGGCTGCCTGTTGTGGTCTGCTTTACAGCGAGTCACCTAATGGCTGCCTGTTGTGGTCTGCTTTACAGCGAGTCACCTAATGGCTGCCTGTTGTGGTCTGCTTTACAGTGAGTCACCTAATGGGTGTCTGTTGTGGTCTGCTTTACAGTGAGTCACCTAATGGGTGTCTGTTGTGGTCTGCTTTACAGTGAGTCACCTAATGGGTGTCTGTTGTGGTCTGCTTTACAGTGAGTCACCTAATGGCTGCCTGTTGTGGTCTGCTTTACAGTGAGTCACCTAATGGGTGTCTGTTGTGGTCTGCTTTACAGTGAGTCGCCTGTTGTGGTCTACTTTACAGTGAGTCACCTAATGGGTGTCTGTTGTAGTCTGCTTTACAGTGAGTCGCCTGTTGTGCAGAGACAGTGAGTCGCCTGTTGTGCTCTGCTTTGTGAGTCACTAATGGCCATCTGTACATTACAGCCAGTCACCTAATGGGTGTCTGTTGTTCTGCTTTACAGTGAGTCACCAATGGCCATCTGTTGTGGTCTACTTTACAGCCAGTCATCTAATGGGTGTCTGTTGTGGTCTGCTTTACAGTGAGTCACCTAATGGCCATCTGTTGTGGCCTACTTTACAGCAAGTCACCTAATGGCTGCCTGTTGTGGTCTACTTCGAGTCACCTAATGGCTGCCTGTTGTGGTCTGCTTTACAGCGAGTCACCTTTAGCTGCCTGTTGTGGTCTGCTTTGTACAGCGAGTCACCTAATGGCTGCCTGTTGTGGTCTGCTTTACAGCGAGTCACCTAATAGCTGCCTGTTGTGGTCTACTTTACAGCAAGTCACCTAATGGCTGCCTGTTGTGGTCTAATCTATAATCACATGTAATGTCTTACAAACCATCTGCTTGTCAACCATTGCAGTGGATCTACGTGAGCCGAACAGTGAAGTCACCTAATGGCCATCTGTTGTGGCCTACTTTACAGCAAGTCACCTAATGGCTGCCTGTTGTGGTCTGCTTTACAGTGAGTCACCTAATAGCTGCCTGTTGTGGTCTGCTTTACAGCGAGTCACCTAATGGCTGCCTGTTGTGGTCTGCTTTACAGCGAGTCACCTAATGGTGGCCTGTTGTGGTCTGCTTTACAGTGAGTCACTTAATGGCTGCCTGTTGTGGTCTGCTTTACAGTGAGTCACCTAATGGTTGCCTGTTGTGGTCTGCTTTACAGTGAGTCACCTAATGGCTGCCTGTTGTGGTCTGCTTTACAGTGAGTCACCTAATGGTGGCCTGTTGTGGTCTGCTTTACAGTGAGTCACCAAATGGCTGCCTGTTGTGGTTTGCTTTACAGTGAGTCACCTAATGGCTGCCTGTTGTGGTCCACTTTGCACTAAGACGTACGTCCAGCCCAACAGAGATTATATACTCCATCCACTTTGCACTAAGACGTACGTCCAGCCCAACAGAGATGATTTACTCCTTCCACTTTGCACTAAAACGTACATCCAGCCCAACAGAGATGATATACTCCATCCACTTTGCACTAAAACGTACATCCAGCCCAACAGAGATGATTTACTCCTTCCACTTTGCACTAAGACGTACGTCCAGCCCAACAGAGATTATATACTCCGTCCACTTTGCACAAGACGTACGTCAGCCCAACAGAGATGATATACTCCATCTTTCCATGCGTACATCATGTTTTTACTTCAGCCCTACAAACCTCCAACCTCCTTTGTACAGATGATACTTCAGTTTGTGATTCTGACTAGTTAATGTTGTCGGTATGTTGCACCAGAGATTTAAAGAGATTAATTACTTGCTGAGTAAGTGTCCAAATTGTGTTGCATAAGAGTAATTAATCTATAATCACCATGTAATGTCCATTACTAACATTGCTTGGTGAGCCGTACATTTTGTTCAACAGAGGCTGAGATGCTGTAGTCAACCATTGCAGTGGATCTACGTATGGCCCGTCACATGAGCCAATGACAATGAAAGGTTGACCAGAACCACAGCTTCTTAGTCATGAGTCAATAGAGATGTCATCAATTAAAGTTTGGAGTTGGTTAATAATAACCGTTTGAAAGAATATTCCTGTCACAACAAATTGACAAGTAATAGGGTCAAACTGTTTTTTGTGTCTGAGGGTCAGGTATCTCTTCGTGTTGTAGCATCTCTGTTGTCCAGGTATCTCTTCATGTTGTAGCATCAGGGTGTTCTGTTGTCCAGGTATCTCTTCATGTTGTAGCATCTCTGTTGTCCAGGTATCTCTTTATGTTGTAGCATCTCTGTTGTCCAGGTATCTCCATGTTGTAGCTATGAGGGTGTTCTGTTGTCCAGGTATCTCTTCATGTTGTAGCATCTCTGTTGTCCAGGTATCTCTTCATGTTGTAGCTATGAGGGCGTTCTGTTGTCCAGGTATCTCTTCATGTTGTAGCATCTCTGTTGTCCAGGTATCTCTTCATCTTGTAGCTATGAGGGTGTAGGGTGCTACTTGATGGTAGTTTCACAGCTGGCCTCAAGTGACACACGTCCCAAATGACACTTCATTCCCCATATAGTACACTACTTTTGACCAGAGACCTTATGAACAAGATCCTAGAGCCTTTACAGGCCCTGGTTAAACGCAGTGTACAATATAGGGACTAGGCAGCCATTTGAGATGCATTCACAGTGCAGTCTAGGTCTGTTTGATGAAAGTGTGTCTCAGCGTGGGTCCAGAGCTGGCTAACGTCACCACAGCTCTCTTCCAAAAGGTCACCTGGGCATGGGGTCAACGGGAGGTAGTCATAGTGCAGGCACAAACACACTGGGATAGCATGAAAGAGAACTGAACAGGAACACAGTATAGGACGATACTTTCAGTGTTCTAGGACTCTGTTAAACATCTCATAAATAGCAGTAAAACTTTCAGTTGTACATTCACCTACTACCAATCTCACAGCTCTCACCTGCTAACCATTCCCTGGACATTAGTTGATTGTGTGGACAGAGCTCTGATAGGTTGGAGGACATCCTCCGGAAGTTGTCATCATAACTGTGTAAGTCTACAGAAGGGGGTGAGAACCATGAGCATCCTTGGTTTTCTATGGTGGGTAAAGAGAAAGAGAGGTGGTCAGAGTGGGTGGAGAGATAGATGATATGTTGTGGTGGGTAGAGTGGGTGGAGAGATAGATGATATGTTGTGGTGGGTAGAGTGGGTGGAAGATAGATGATATGTTGTGGTGGATAGAGTGGGTGGAGAGATAGATGATATGTTGTGGTGGATAGAGTGGGTGGAGAGATAGATGATATGTTGTGGTGGGTTGTAGACAGGGAAACACTAGATGGGTTGTAGACGGGGAAACACTAGATGGGTTGTAGACGGGGAAACACTAGATGGGTTGTAGACGGGGAAACACTAGATGGGTTGTAGACGGGGAAACACTAGATGGGTTGTAGACGGGGAAACACTAGATGGGTTGTAGACGGGGAAACACTAGATGGGTTGTAGACGGGGAAACACTAGATGGGTTGTAGACGGGGAAACACTAGATGGGTTTCTAGACGGGGAAACACTAGATGGGTTGTAGACGGGGAAACACTAGATGGGTTGTAGACGGGGAAACACTAGATGGGTTGTAGACGGGGAAACACTAGATGGGTTGTAGACGGGGAAACACTAGATGGGTTGTAGACGGGGAAACACTAGATGGGTTGTAGACGGGGAAACACTAGATGGGTTGTAGACGGGGAAACACTAGATGGGTTGTAGACGGGGAAACACTAGATGGGTTGTAGACGGGGAAACACTAGATGGGTTGTAGACGGGGAAACACTAGATGGGTTGTAGACGGGGAAACACTAGATGGGTTGTAGACGGGGAAACACTAGATGGGTTGTAGACGGGGAAACACTAGATGGGTTGTAGACGGGGAAACACTAGATGGGTTGTAGACGGGGAATCACTAGATGGGTTGTAGACGGGGAAACACTAGATGGGTTGTAGACGGGGAAACACTAGATGGGTTGTAGACGGGGAAACACTAGATGGGTTGTAGAGGGGGAAACACTAGATGGGTTGTAGAGGGGGAAACACTAGATGGGTTGTAGACGGGGAAACACTAGATGGGTTGTAGACGGGGAAACACTAGATGGGTTGTAGACGGGGAAACACTAGATGGGTTGTAGACGGGGAAACACTAGATGGGTTGTAGACGGGGAAACACTAGATGGGTTGTAGACGGGGAAACACTAGATGGGTTGTAGACGGGGAAACACTAGATGGGTTGTAGACGGGAAACACTAGATGGGTTGTAGACGGGAAACACTAGATGGGTTGTAGACGGGGAAACACTAGATGGGTTGTAGACGGGGAAACACTAGATGGGTTGTAGACGGGGAAACACTAGATGGGTTGTAGACGGGGAAACACTAGATGGGTTGTAGACGGGGAAACACTAGATGGGTTGTAGACGGGGAAACACTAGATGGGTTGTAGACGGGGAAACACTAGATGGGTTGTAGACGGGGAAACACTAGATGGGTTGTAGACGGGGAAACACTAGATGGGTTGTAGACGGGGAAACACTAGATGGGTTGTAGACGGGGAAACACTAGATGGGTTGTAGACGGGGAAACACTAGATGGGTTGTAGAGGGAAACACTAGATGGGTTGTAGATGGGGAAACACTAGATGGGTTGTAGACAGGGAAACACTAGATGGGTTGTAGACAGGGAAACACTAGATGGGTTGTAGACAGGAAACACTAGATGGGTTGTAGAGGGAAACACTAGATGGGTTGTAGAGGGAAACACTAGATGGGTTGTAGAGGGAAACACTAGATGGGTTGTAGAGGGGAAACACTAGATGGGTTGTAGACAGGGAAACACTAGATGGGTTGTAGAGGGAAACACTAGATGGGTTGTAGACAGGGGAAACACTAGATGGGTTGTAGAGGGAAACACTAGATGGGTTGTAGAGGGAAACACTAGATGGGTTGTAGAGGGAAACACTAGATGGGTTGTAGAGGGGAAACACTAGATGGGTTGTAGAGGGAAACACTAGATGGGTTGTAGACAGGGAAACACTAGATGGGTTGTAGAGGGAAACACTAGATGGGTTGTAGAGGGAAACACTAGATGGGTTGTAGAGGGAAACACTAGATGGGTTGTAGAGGGAAACACTAGATGGGTTGTAGACAGGGAAACACTAGATGGGTTGTAGAGGGAAACACTAGATGGGTTGTAGAGGGAAACACTAGATGGGTTGTAGAGGGGTTGTAAACACTAGATGGGTTGTAGAGGGGAAACACTAGATGGGTTGTAGAGGGAAACACTAGATGGGTTGTAGACACTAGATGGGTTGTAGAAAACACTAGATGGGTTGTAGAGGGAAACACTAGATGGGTTGTAGAGGGAAACACTAGATGGGTTGTAGACAGGAAACACTAGATGGGTTGTAGAGGGAAACACTAGATGGGTTGTAGAGGGAAACACTAGATGGGTTGTAGAGGGAAACACTAGATGGGTTGTAGAGGGAAACACTAGATGGGTTGTAGAGGGAAACACTAGATGGGTTGTAGAGGGAAACACTAGATGGGTTGTAGAGGGAAACACTAGATGGGTTGTAGAGGGAAACACTAGATGGGTTGTAGAGGGAAACACTAGATGGGTTGTAGAGGGAAACACTAGATGGGTTGTAGAGGGAAACACTAGATGGGTTGTAGAGGGAAACACTAGATGGGTTGTAGAGGGAAACACTAGATGGGTTGTAGAGGGAAACACTAGATGGGTTGTAGAGAGGGCCTATTTGAGGAGAGATGTCTGGTTCCTGTAGTAAAGATTCAGATTTCTACAAAATGAACACTTGTTACAGAGTTTCTCTGTTTGGAGTCGTTTGGATACATGATCACAACCTGTCATAATGT
>NW_024609400.1:135000-142500 GCF_018296145.1 Oncorhynchus tshawytscha | reverse complement strand
CCAGGAGGATAGGCCTACTCCCTTCAGTCTGGTTTCTCTGGAGGTTTCTACCAGGAGAATAGGCCTTACTTCAGTCTGGTTCCTCAGGAGGCTTCTACCAGGAGAATAGGCCTCGTCCTTCAGTCTGGTTTCTCTGGAGGTTTCTACCAGGAGGATAGGCCTCGTCCTTCAGTCTGGTTTCTCTGGAAGTTTCTACCAGGAGGATAGGCCTCTCCTTCAGTCTGGTTTCTCTGGAGGTTTCTACCAGGAGAATAGGCCTCCTCTTCAGTCTGGTTTCTCAGAGATTTCTAGCAGGAGAACAGGCCTCCTCCTCCCCTCAGTCTGGTTTCTCTAGGAGGTTTCTACCAGGAGGATAGGCCTCCTCTTCAGTCTGGTTTCTCAGGAGGTTTCTACCAGGAGGATAGGCCTCGTTCTTCAGTCTGGTTTCTCAGGAGGTTTTTCCTTGCCACTGTTTGATGTCTAGACAGGGTTAGTTACAGTGCCTTGCAAAAGTATTCGGCCCCCTTGAACTTTGCGACCTTTTGCCACATTTCAGGCTTGAAACATAAAGATATAAAACTGTATTTTTTTTGTGAAGAATCAACAACAAGTGGGACACAATCATGAAGTGGAACGACATTTATTGGATATTTCAAACTTTTTTAACAAATCAAAAACTGAAAAATTGGGCGTGCAAAATTATTCAGCCCCTTTACTTTCAGTGCAGCAAACTCTCTCCAGAAGTTCAGTGAGGATCTCTGAATGATCCAATGTTGACCTAAATGACTAATGATGATAAATACAATCCACCTGTGTGTAATCAAGACTCCGTATAAATGCACCTGCACTGTGATAGTCTCAGAGGTCCGTTAAAAGCGCAGAGAGCATCATGAAGAACAAGGAACACACCAGGCAGGTCCGAGATACTGTTGTGAAGAAGTTTAAAGCCGGATTTGGATACAAAAAGATTTCCCAAGCTTTAAACATCCCAAGGAGCACTGTGCAAGCGATAATATTGAAATGGAAGGAGTATCAGACCACTGCAAATCTACCAAGACCTGGCCGTCCCTCTAAACTTTCAGCTCATACAAGGAGAAGACTGATCAGAGATGCAGCCAGAGGCCCATGATCACTCTGGATGAACTGCAGAGATCTACAGCTGAGGTGGGAGACTCTGTCCATAGGACAACAATCAGTCGTATATTGCACAAATCTGGCCTTTATGGAAGAGTGGCAAGAAGAAAGCCATTTCTTAAAGATATCCATAAAAAGTGTTGTTTAAAGTTTGCCACAAGCCACCTGGGAGACACACCAAACATGTGGAAGAAGGTGCTCTGGTCAGATGAAACCAAAATTGAACTTTTTGGCAACAATGCAAAACGTTATGTTTGGCGTAAAAGCAACACAGCTCATCACCTGAACACACCATCCCCACTGTCAAACATGGTGGTGGCAGCATCATGGTTTGGGCCTGCTTTTCTTCAGCAGGGACAGGGAAGATGGTTACAATTGATGGGAAGATGGATGGAGCCAAATACAGGACCATTCTGGAAGAAAACCTGATGGAGTCTGCAAAAGACCTGAGACTGGGACAGAGATTTGTCTTCCAACAAGACAATGATCCAAAACATAAAGCAAAATCTACAATGGAATGGTTCAAAAATAAACATATCCAGGTGTTAGAATGGCCAAGTCAAAGTCCAGACCTGAATCCAATCGAGAATCTGTGGAAAGAACTGAAAACTGCTGTTCACAAATGCTCTCCATCCAACCTCACTGAGCTCGGGGCTGTTTTGCAAGGAGGAATGGGAAAAAATGTCAGTCTCTCGATGTGCAAAACTGATAGAGACATACCCCAAGCGACTTACAGCTGTAATCACAGCAAAAGGTGGCGCTACAAAGTATTAACTTAAGGGGGCTGAATAATTTTGCACGCCCAATTTTTCAGTTTTTGATTTGTTAAAAAAGTTTGAAATATCCAATAAATGTCGTTCCACTTGATGTTGATTCTTCACAAAAAAATACAGTTTTATATCTTTATGTTTGAAGCCTGAAATGTGGCAAAAGGTCGCAAAGTTCAAGGGGGCCGAATACTTTCGCAAGGCACTGTATGCACTTTGTGACAACTGATATAAAAAGATCTTTAGAAATACATTAGATTAATCTAGTTCAACAGCTCTAGATTTATTAGAGGCTAAAGAGAAGCAAACTCGAAGCCCGTTTTACCCGTACCTGGCCACAAATCTATTTGACGAATATATAAAAATGGACCTGTATCACCTTGTCCATATTAATCCTCTCCGACCAAGTGACCACTCATCAAATGTTAAAATAGAACCAGATCAGTCTTTCTCTAAAGCGCTCGCTCCTCATATAGAACATATTGAATATTTAAAATGTCTTCATCAACATGGTTGGCGATATTAACCCTGTCCTCTGTGTCGGGAGGGGGAAGACAGTATAACAGTCCATTGCACTGGGGGGACAAACCAGAAGAAAACAGACATGACTAAACAGTAACAAAATGAAAACATATCAGACATTTAGCAATACAAAAGAATGTTTAAAATGTTTAATGTTTTTGGTAAATATATTGGACGGGGTACATGACTATAGAGGGAACGTGTACTGTAATAAGGAACGCAGTCACATGATACAAGGCTCAGAATGGTAGACCATCCATTCATAAGGCTCAGAATGGTAGACCATCCATCCACAAGGCTCAGAATGGTAGACCATCCATCCACAAGGCTCAGAATGGTAGACCATCCATTCATAAGGCTCAGAATGGTAGACCATCCATTCATAAGGCTCAGAATGGTAGACCATCCATTCATAAGGCTCAGAATGGTAGACCATCCATTCATAAGGCTCAGAATGGTAGACCATCCATCCACAAGGCTCAGAATGGTAGACCATCCATCCACAAGGCTCAGAATGGTAGACCATCCATCCACAAGGCTCAGAATGGTAGACCATCCATCCACAAGGCTCAGAATGGTAGACCATCCATCCACAAGGCTCAGAATGGTAGACCATCCATCCACAAGGCTCAGAATGGTAGACCATCCATTCATAAGGCTCAGAATGGTAGACCATCCATCCACAAGGCTCAGAATGGTAGACCATCCATCCACAAGGCTCAGAATGGTAGACCATCCATTCATAAGGCTCAGAATGGTAGACCATCCATTCATAAGGCTCAGAATGGTAGACCATCCATTCATAAGGCTCAGAATGGTAGACCATCCATTCATAAGGCTCAGAATGGTAGACCATCCATTCATAAGGCTCAGAATGGTAGACCATCCATCCACAAGGCTCAGAATGGTAGACCATCCATCCACAAGGCTCAGAATGGTAGACCATCCATCCACAAGGCTCAGAATGGTAGACCATCCATCCACAAGGCTCAGAATGGTAGACCATCCATCCACAAGGCTCAGAATGGTAGACCATCCATCCACAAGGCTCAGAATGGTAGACCATCCATCCACAAGGCTCAGAATGGTAGACCATCCATTCATAAGGCTCAGAATGGTAGACCATCCATCCACAAGGCTCAGAATGGTAGACCATCCATCCACAAGGCTCAGAATGGTAGACCATCCATTCATAAGGCTCAGAATGGTAGACCATCCATTCACAAGGCTCAGAATGGTAGACCATCCATCCACAAGGCTCAGAATGGTAGACCATCCATCCACAAGGCTCAGAATGGTAGACCATCCATCCACAAGGCTCAGAATGGTAGACCATCCATCCACAAGGCTCAGAATGGTAGACCATCCATCCACAAGGCTCAGAATGGTAGACCATCCATCCACAAGGCTCAGAATGGTAGACCATCCATTCATAAGGCTCAGAATGGTAGACCATCCATTCATAAGGCTCAGAATGGTAGACCATCGACTCATAAGGCTCAGAATGGTAGACCATCGACTCATAAGGCTCAGAATGGCCAAGCACATACTAGAAGTTTTTAAAGGGGAGAATTCTCTCTCTACAGTAGTGAAAGACATAATCATGATATGGAATAAATATATTCATTAACTCAATAGCTATTAATTGTAATACAGTGACGCTGGCTTGTATATACTCCTAGTCCTGCACTCCATATATCTCCATAACGCTATAATATACTGTCTATAGTCCTAGTCCTGCACTCCATATATCTCCATAACGCTATAATATACTGTCTATAGTCCTAGTCCTGCACTCCATATATCTCCATAACGCTATAATATACTGTCTATAGTCCTAGTCCTGCACTCCATATATCTCTATAATGCTATAATATACTGTATATTACCATAGAGACAAGCATGTTACTAATATTATAATATACTGTATATTACCAGAGACAAGCATGATATGTTACTAATATTATAATATACTGTATATTACCATAGAGACAAGCATGTTACTAATATTATAATATACTGTATATTACCATAGAGACAAGCATGATATGTTACCATTATAATATACTGTATATTACCATAGAGACAAGCATGTTACTAATATTATAATATACTGTATATTACCATAGAGACAAGCATGTTACTAATATTATAATATACTGTATTACCATAGAGACAAGCATGATACTAATATTATAATATACTGTATATTACCATAGAGACAAGCATGTTACTAATATTATAATATACTGTATATTACCATAGAGACAAGCATGATATGTTACTAATATTATAATATACTGTATATTACCATAGAGACAAGCATGATATGTTACTAATATTATAATATACTGTATATTACCATAGAGACAAGCATGTTACTAATATTATAATATACTGTATTACCATAGAGACAAGCATGTTACTAATATTATAATATACTGTATATTACCATAGAGACAAGCATGTTACTAATATTATAATATACTGTATATTACCAATGAGACAAGCATGTTACTAATATTATAATATACTGTATATTACCATAGAGACAAGCATGATATGTTACCATTATAATATACTGTATATTACCATAGAGACAAGCATGTTACTAATATTATAATATACTGTATATTACCATAGAGACAAGCATGTTACTAATATTATAATATACTGTATATTACCATAGAGACAAGCATGTTACTAATATTATAATATACTGTATATTACCAGAGAGACAAGCATGTTACTAATATTATAATATACCGTATATTACCATAGAGACAAGCATGATATGTTACTAATATTATAATATACTGTATATTACCATAGAGACAAGCATGATATGTTACCATTATAATATACTGTATATTACCATAGAGACAAGCATGTTACTAATATTTCAGCTCTTGTCTGAATTAAATGTAAATAGACAGTATAAATCACGATTTAACATTCAGATGACACGGTGTTGTGCTGCCAAAAATATCCCAGGGGACAGTTTTGATTCCCAATCTAGTAATACAGTATTTTCCTGCTGAGCTTTTGCTCTGACATATAAATGGCAACATTCTATTCAGGACAAAACATTCATTTCTTTCAGAGTCAAATCTCACATTTTCCATCTGCTTGAGCTTCTGTCGTGAAGGTGTTTCAAAGTGTGTCTTTGGCATCAGTGTTAAAATCTTCACATTTTATATCTTCTAACTACCTTCCATCTCTCTTCATATCTAACTACCTCCCATCTCTCCCCATTAACCTGATTCTCCAGTATCTAACTACCTCCCATCTCTCCTCATATCCCCTCGTTAACCTGATTCTCCAGTATCTAACTACCTCCCATCTCTCCCCATTAACCTGATTCTCCAGTATCTAACTACCTCCCATCTCTCCCCATTAACCTGATTCTCCAGTATCTAACTACCTCCCATCTCTCCCCATTAACCTGATTCTCCAGTATCTAACTACCTCCCATCTCTCCTCATATCCCACCGTTAACCTGATTCTCCAGTATCTAACTACCTCCCATCTCTCCCCGTTAACCTGATTCTCCAGTATCTAACTACCTCCCATCTCTCCCCATTAACCTGATTCTCCAGTATCTAACTACCTCCCGTCTCTCCCCATTAACCTGATTCTCCAGTATCTAACTACCTCCCATCTCTCCTCATTAACCTGATTCTCCAGTATCTAACTACCTCCCATCTCTCCCCATTAACCTGATTCTCCAGTATCTAACTACCTCCCGTCTCTCCCCATTAACCTGATTCTCCAGTATCTAACTACCTCCCGTCTCTCCCCATTAACCTGATTCTCCAGTATCTAACTACCTCCCATCTCTCCTCATATCCCACCGTTAACCTGATTTTCCAGTATCTACCTCCAATCTCTCCTCATATCTAACTACCTCCCATCTCTCCCCATTAACCTAATTATCCAGTATCTAACTACCTCCAATCTCTCCTCATATCTAACTACCTCCCATCTCTCCCCATTAACCTAATCATCTTGGCCATGTTCTGTTATAATCTCCACCCGGCACAGCCAGAAGAGGACTGGCCACCCCACATAGCCTGGTTCCTCTCTAGGTTTCTTCCTAGGTTTTGGCCTTTCTAGGGAGTTTTTCCTAGCCACCGTGCTTCTACACCTGCATTGCTTGCTGTTTGGGGTTTTAGGCTGGGTTTCTGTACAGCACTTTGAGATATCAGCTGATGTACGAAGGGCTATATAAATAAATTTGATTTGATTTGATTTAATTATCCAGTATCTAACTACCTCCCGTCTCTCCCCATTAACCTGATTCTCCAGTATCTAACTACCTCCAATCGCTCCTCATATCCCCTCGTTACCCTGATTCTCCAGTATCTAACTACCCCCATTAACCTGATTCTCCAGTATCTAACTACCCCCCATTAACCTGATTCTCCAGTATCTAACTACCTCCCATATCCCCACCATTGACGCTTATCTGTCAGACTTGATTGGTTTGTGTGAAAGAACAAGGATCTCTGAAGTTCTTGGTCCTTCACAGGATCACACAGCTTGACCTGGCCGATTCACTGAGGAGAGAACGAAGAAGAACGTGAAAAAATGTGTTGCTCACCTCTGCTCTATATCAGGGTAATTACACTGTAATAACATCAGGATAGAGTGTTCTAGTTCCTCTGCTCTATATCAGGGTAATTACACTGTAATAACATCAGGATAGAGGGGACAGAGGGTTCTAGTTCCTCTGCTCTATATCAGGGTAATTACACTGTAATAACATCAGGATAGAGGGGACAGAGGGTTCTAGTTCCTCTGCTCTATATCAGGGTAATTACACTGTAATAACATCAGGATAGAGTGGACAGAGGGTTCTAGTTCCTCTGCTCTATATCAGGGTAATTACACTGTAATAACATCAGGATAGAGGGGACAGAGGGTTCTAGTTCCTCTGCTCTATATCAGAATATTTCATTCATTTAGATCTAGGACGTGTTATTTTAGTGTTCCCTTTATTTTTTTGAGCAGTAATTAATATATATATATATATATATATAACCCACCTCTGAACGACAGCATTATCATATATATATATATATCCTTCCTGTTTGGC
>NW_024609400.1:115000-125000 GCF_018296145.1 Oncorhynchus tshawytscha | reverse complement strand
TAGGTCCACTTCAACTATGACAGACAAAATGAGAAATGTCAATGTGGAGGCTATATACAGGGTTTTACGGTACAGAGTCAATGTGGAGGCTATATACAGGGTGTTACAGTGCAGAGTCAATGTGGAGGCTATATACAGGGTGTTACAGTGCAGAGTCAATGTGGAGGCTATATACAGGGTGTACCGGTACAGAGTCAATGTGGAGGCTATATACAGGGTGTTACGGTACAGAGTCAATGTGGAGGCTATATACAGGGTGTTACGGTACAGAGTCAATGTGGAGGCTATATACAGGGTGTTACAGTACAGAGTCAATGTGGAGGCTATATACAGGGGGTACTGGTACAGAGTCAATGTGGAGGCTATATACAGGGTGTTACGGTACAGAGTCAATGTGGAGGCTATATACAGGGTGTTACGGTACAGAGTCAATGTGGAGGCTATATACAGGGTGTTACGGTACAGAGTCAATGTGGAGGCTATATACAGGGTGTTACTGTACAGAGTCAATGTGGAGGCTATATACAGGGTGTTACGGTACAGAGTCAATGTGGAGGCTATATACAGGGTGTTACGGTACAGAGTCAATGTGGAGGCTATATACAGGGTGTTACGGTACAGAGTCAATGTGGAGGGGCACCGGTTAGTTGAGGTAATATGTACATGTAGGTAGAGTTATCTAAGTGACTATGCATAGACGACAACAACAGAGAGTAGCAGTGGTGTAAAAGGGGGGGCAATGTGAATAGTCTGGGTAGCCATTTGATTAGATGTTCAGGAGTCTTATGGCTTGGGGGTAGAAGCTGTTCAGAAGCCTCTTGGACCTAGACTTGGCGCTCCGGTACCGCTTGCCGTGCGGGAGCAGAGAGAACAGTCTATGACTAGGGTGGCTGGAGTCTTTGACAATATTAAGGGCCTCCCTCTGACACCGCCTGGTATAGAGGTCCTGGATGGCAGGCAGCTTAGCCCCAGTGATGTACTGGACCGTACACACTACCCTCTGTAGTGCCTTGTGGTCGGAGGCCGAGCAGTTGCCATACCAGGCCGTGATGCAATGCTCTCGATGGTGCAGCTGTAGAACCTTTTGAGGATCTCAGGATCCATGCCAAATCCTTTTAGTCTCCTGAGGGGGAATAGACTTTGTCGTGCCCTCTTCACAACTGTCTTGGTGTGTTTGGACCATGTTAGTTTGTCGGTGATGTGGACACCAAGGAAGTTGAAGCTCTCAACCTGCTCCACTAGGGCCCCGTCGATGAGAATGGGGGCGTGGCTCGGCCCTCCTTTTCCTGTAGTCCACATCATCTCCCAGTTTTCTGCCTTCCGTATTTTCCCAGGATAAATTACCAGTGTTCATCCTCTGAATCAAAAACAATCATTATCGCCCTGAATCAATAACAGGTCATTATCACCCTGAATCAACAGGTCATTATCACCCTGAATCAACAACTGTCATTATCACCCTGAATCAACAACTGTCATTATCACCCTGAATCAACAGGTCATTATCACCCTGGATCAAAAACAGGTCATTATCACCCTGGATCAAAAACAGGTCATTATCACCCTGGATCAAAAACAGGTCATTATCACCCTGGATCAACAGGTCATTATCACCCTGAATCAACAGGTCATTATCACCCTGAATCAACAACTGTCATTATCACCCTGAATCAACAGGTCATTATCACCCTGAATCAACAGGTCATTATCACCCTGAATCAACAACTGTCATTATCACCCTGAATCAACAACTGTCATTATCACCCTGAATCAAAAACAGGTCATTATCACCCTGAATCAACAACAGGTCATTATCACCTGGATCAACAGGTCATTATCACCCTGGATCAACAGGTCATTATCACCCTGAATCAACAACTGTCATTATCACCCTGGATCAACAGGTCATTATCACCCTGAATCAACAACAGGTCATTATCACCCTGAATCAACAACAGGTCATTATCACCCTGAATCAACAACAGGTCATTATCACCCTGAATCAACAACAGGTCATTATCACCCTGAATCAACAACAGGTCATTATCACCCTGAATCAACAACAGGTCATTATCACCCTGAATCAACAACAGGTCATTATCACCCTGAATCAACAACAGGTCATTATCACCCTGAATCAACAACAGGTCATTATCACCCTGAATCAACAACTGTCATTATCACCCTGAATCAACAGGTCATTATCACCCTGAATCAACAACTGTCATTATCACCCTGAATCAACAACTGTCATTATCACCCTGAATCAACAACTGTCATTATCACCCTGAATCAACAACTGTCATTATCACCCTGAATCAACAACTGTCATTGTCACCCTGAATCAACAACTGTCATTATCACCCTGAATCAACAACTGTCATTATCACCCTGAATCAACAACTGTCATTGTCACCCTGAATCAACAACTGTCATTATCATCGGTCATCCTCATTACAGAGAGAGACTTTACCTCCACACACAACATTAACATCCCAGCTGAGTCTACCCAGGCCCAGAACACCAGACAGACCAATGACAGCCCAGCTGAGTCTACCCAGGCCCATAACACCAGACAGACCAATGACAGCCCAGCTGAGTCTACCCAGGCCCAGAACACCAGACAGACCAATGACAGCCCAGCTGAGTCTATCCAGGCCCAGAACACCAGACAGACCAATGACAGCCCAGCTGAGTCTACCCAGGCTCAGAACACCAGACAGACCAATGACAGCCCAGCTGAGTCTACCCAGGCTCAGAACACCAGACAGACCAATGACAGCCCAGCTGAGTCTATCCAGGCCCAGAACACCAGACAGACCAATGACAGCCCAGCTGAGTCTACCCAGGCTCAGAACACCAGACAGACCAATGACAGCCCAGCTGAGTCTATCCAGGCCCAGAACACCAGACAGACCAATGACAGCCCAGCTGAGTCTACCCAGGCCCAGAACACCAGACAGACCAATGACAGCCCAGCTGAGTCTACCCAGGCCCAGAACACCAGACAGACCAATGACAGCCCAGCTGAGTCTACCCAGGCCCAGAACACCAGACAGACCAATGACAGCCCAGCTGAGTCTATCCAGGCCCAGAACACCAGACAGACCAATGACAGACCAGCTGAGTCTACCCAGGCCCAGAACACCAGACAGACCAATGACAGCCCAGCTGAGTCTATCCAGGCCCAGAACACCAGACAGACCAATGACAGCCCAGCTGAGTCTACCCAGGCCCAGAACACCAGACAGACCAATGACAGCCCAGCTGAGTCTATCCAGGCCCAGAACACCAGACAGACCAATGACAGCCCAGCTGAGTCTACCCAGGCCCAGAACACCAGACAGACCAATGACAGCCCAGCTGAGTCTAGAACACCAGACAGACCAATGACAGACCAGCAGAGTCTATCCAGGCCCAGAACACCAGACAGACCAATGACAGCCCAGCTGAGTCTACACAGGCCCAGAACACCAGACAGACCAATGACAGACCAGCAGAGTCTATCCAGGCCCAGAACAGGGGAAATGTCCACCAGACAGACCAATGAGCTGGTGTCTCTAAGGAGAGAGAGGTCTATAGACCTGGTATTTGATAGTGATAGTTTATATGGTGTCTCTAAGGAGAGAGAGGTCTATAGACCTGGTATTTGATAGTGATAGTTTATATGGTGTCTCTAAGGAGAGAGAGGTCTATAGACCTGGTATTAGATAGTGATAGTTTATATGGTGTCTCTAAGGAGAGAGAGGTCTATAGACCTGGTATTAGATAGTGATAGTTTATATGGTGTCTCTAAAGAGAGGGAGGTCTATAGACCTGGTATTAGATAGTGATAGTTTATATGGTGTCTCTAAGGAGAGAGAGGTCTATAGACCTGGTATTAGATAGTTTATATGGTGTCTCTAAGGAGAGAGAGGTCTATAGACCTGGTATTAGATAGTGATAGTTTATATGGTCTCTCTAAGGAGAGAGAGGTCTATAGACCTGGTATTAGATAGTGATAGTTTATATGGTGTCTCTAAGTGTGTGTGTGTGTGTGTGTGTGTGTGTGTGTGTGTGTGTGTGTGTGTGTGTGTGTGTGTGTGTGTGTGTGTGTGTGTGTGAAGTCTCTCACATTATAAATTAAATGGATTAAGATTTCAAAATGTACCATCATCAAAAGTATTATCTAATTAGAGTTCAGTGAACGGGTCTGAACCACTCTCTACTCTCTCTCTCTCTACTCTCTCTCTCTACTCACTCTCTCTCTACTCTCTCTCACTCTCTCACTACTCTCTCTCCAACTCTCTCTCTCAACTCTCTCTACTCTCTCTCCACTCTCTCACTACTCTCTCTCCAACTCTCTCTACTCTCTCTCTCTCTCTCCCACTCTCTCCACTCTCTCTCTCTACTCTCTCTCTACTCTCTCTCCACTCTCTCACTACTCTCTCTCCAACTCTCTCTCTCTCTCTCTCACTCTCTCTACTCACTCTCCACTCTCTCTCCACTCTCTCTCCCACTCTCTCTCTCCCTCTCTCTTCAACTCTCCCCCACTTTCTCTTCATTCTCTCCCCCACTTACTCTTCACTCTCCCCCACTTTCTCTTCACTCTCTCCCCACTCTCCCCCCCCACTCTCTCCCCCACTCTCTCCCACTCTCTCCCACTCTCTCTCCCACTCTCTCCCCACTCTCTCTTCACTCGCTCCCACTTTCTCTTCATTCTCTCCCCCACTCTCTCTTCACTCTCTCCCCCACTCTCTCTTCACTCTCTCTTCACTCTCTCCCTCTCCTCCACTTTCCCTCTCTCCCCGCAACACCTGATATTAGGCTCCTCCCCCATCTCCCTGCTACACATGATATTAGGTTCCTCCCCCTCTACCCCCCGCTACACATGATATTAGGCTCCTCCCCCCTATCCCCCACGACACATGTTAGGCTCCTCCCCCTCTATCTCCTCTCAAATAGATTCCCCTTCTATTGCCGTGTGGTAATTAGGTAGAAGTGACTTTGTATAATAAGAACGTCAGAGGACGGAGAAGCACTTCTCCTCACAGAGCATCATTTAGCTCCATTATTTATACATCAGAGGGAATCTGTCACGGACACAGAATAATATCCAAGTAGTAGTAGTTAAACAGGGGAAGGAGAGGAAGGGAGAGAGTGAGGGGATAGTTAGACAGGGGGAAGGAGAGGAAGGGAGAGAGTGAGGGGATAGTTAGACGGGGAAGGAGAGGAAGGGAGAGAGTGAGGGGATAGTTAGACAGGGGAAGGAGAGGAAGGGAGAGAGTGAGGGGATAGTTAGACAGGGGGAAGGAGAGGAAGGGAGAGAGTGAGGGGATAGTTAGACAGGGGGAAGGAGAGGAAGGGAGAGAGTGAGGGGATAGTTAGACAGGGGGAAGGAGAGGCAGACGAGGAGAGGAAGGGAGGAAGAGAGAGAGTGAGGGGATAGTTAGACAGGGGGAAGGAGAGGAAGGGAGAGAGTGAGGGGATAGTTAGACAGGGGGAAGGAGAGGAAGGGAGGAAGAGAGGAAGAGAGAGAGTGAGGGGATAGTTAGACAGGGGGAAGGAGAGGAAGGGAGGAAGAGAGAGAGTGAGGGGATAGTTAGACAGGGGGAGGAGAGGAAGGGAGAGAGTGAGGGGATAGTTAGACAGGGGGAAGGAGAGGAAGGGAGGAAGAGAGAGAGTGAGGGGATAGTTAGACAGGGGGAAGGAGAGGAGAGGAGAGAGAGAGTGAGGGATAGTTAGACAGGGGGAAGGAGAGGAAGGGAGAGAGTGAGGGGATAGTTAGACAGGGGGAAGGAGAGGAAGGGAGAGAGTGAGGGGATAGTTAGACAGGGGGAAGGAGAGGAAGGGAGAGAGTGAGGGATAGTTAGACAGGGGGAAGGAGAGGAAGGGAGAGAGTGAGGGATAGTGAGACAGGGGGAAGGAGAGGAAGGGAGGTAGAGAGAGAGTGAGGGGATAGTTAGACAGGGGGGGGAAGGAGAGGAAGAGAGAGAGAGAGGGATAGTTAGACAGGGGGAAGGAGAGGAAGGGAGAGAGTGAGGGGATAGTTAGACAGGGGGAAGGAGATGCAGACTGGGAGAGGAAGGGAGGAAGGGAGAGAGTGAGGGGATAGTTAAACAGGGGGAAGGAGAGGAAGGGAGAGAGTGAGGGGATAGTTAGACAGGGGGAAGGAGAGGAAGGGAGAGAGTGAGGGGATAGTTAGACAGGGGGAAGGAGAGGCAGACGAGGAGAGGAAGGGAGGAAGAGAGAGAGTGAGGGGATAGTTAGACAGGGGGAAGGAGAGGAAGGGAGAGAGTGAGGGGATAGTTAGACAGGGGGAAGGAGAGGCAGACGAGGAGAGGAAGGGAGGAAGAGAGAGAGTGAGGGATAGTTAGACAGGGGGAAGGAGAGGAAGGGAGAGAGTGAGGGATAGTTAGACAGGGGGAAGGAGAGGAAGGGAGAGAGTGAGGGGATAGTTAGACAGGGGAAGGAGAGGAAGGGAGAGAGTGAGGGGATAGTTAGACAGGGGGAAGGAGAGGAAGGGAGAGAGTGAGGGATAGTTAGACAGGGGAAGGAGAGGAAGGGAGAGAGTGAGGGATAGTTAGACAGGGGGAAGGAGAGGAAGGGAGAGAGTGAGGGGATAGTTAGACAGGGGGAAGGAGAGGAAGGGAGAGAGTGAGGGGATAGTTAGACAGGGGGAAGGAGAGGAAGGGAGAGAGTGAGGGGATAGTTAGACAGGGGGAAGGAGAGGAAGGGAGAGAGTGAGAGGATAGTTAGACAGGGGAAGGAGAGGAAGGGAGAGAGTGAGGGGATAGTTAGACAGGGGGAAGGAGAGGAAGGGAGAGAGTGAGGGGATAGTTAGACAGGGGAAGGAGAGGAAGGAGAGAGTGAGGGGATAGTTAGACAGGGGGAAGGAGAGGAAGGGAGAGAGTGAGGGGATAGTTAGACAGGGGGAAGGAGAGGAAGGGAGAGAGTGAGGGGGATAGTTAGACAGGGGGAAGGAGAGGAAGGAGAGAGTGAGGGGATAGTTAAACAGGGGGAAGGAGAGGAAGGAGGAAGAGAGAGAGTGAGGGGATAGTTAGACAGGGGGAAGGAGAGGGAGAGAGTGAGGGGATAGTTAGACAGGGGGAAGGAGAGGAAGGGAGAGAGTGAGGGGATAGTTAGACAGGGGGAAGGAGAGGAAGGGAGAGAGTGAGGGATAGTTAGACAGGGGAAGGAGAGGAAGGGAGAGAGTGGGGATAGTTAGACAGGGGGAAGGAGAGGAAGGGAGGAAGAGAGAGAGTGAGGGATAGTTAGACAGGGGGAAGGAGAGGAAGGGAGAGAGTGAGGGATAGTTAGACAGGGGGAAGGAGAGGAAGAGAGAGAGTGAGGGGATAGTTAGACAGGGGGAAGGAGAGGAAGGGAGGAAGAGAGAGAGTGAGGGGATAGTTAGACAGGGGGAAGGAGAGGAAGGGAGAGAGTGAGGGATAGTTAGACAGGGAAGGAGAGGCAGACTGGAAGGGAGAGAGTGGGGAAGGAGAGGAAGAGAGAGAGTGAGGGATAGTTAGACAGGGGGAAGGAGAGGAAGGGAGAGAGTGAGGGATAGTTAGACAGGGGGAAGGAGAGGAAGGGAGAGAGTGAGGGGATAGTTAGACAGGGGGAAGGAGAGGCAGAGGAAGAGAGAGAGTGAGGGGATAGTTAGACAGGGGGAAGGAGAGGAAGGGAGAGAGTGAGGGGATCGTTAGACAGGGGGAAGGAGAGGAAGGGAGGAAGAGAGAGTGAGGGGATAGTTAGACAGGGGGAAGGAGAGGAAGGGAGGAAGGGAGAGAGTGAGGGGATAGTTAGACAGGGGGAAGGAGAGGAAGGGAGAGAGTGAGGGGATCGTTAGACAGGGGGAAGGAGAGGAAGGGAGGAAGGGAGAGAGTGAGGGGATAGTTAGACAGGGGGAAGGAGAGGAAGGGAGAGAGTGAGGGGATCGTTAGACAGGGGGAAGGAGAGGAAGGGAGGAAGAGAGAGTGAGGGGATAGTTAGACAGGGGGAAGGAGAGGAAGGGAGGAAGAGAGAGTGAGGGGATAGTTAGACAGGGGAAGGAGAGGAAGGGAGGAAGGGAGAGAGTGAGGGGATAGTTAGACAGGGGGAAGGAGAGGAAGGAGGAAGAGAGAGTGAGGGGATAGTTAGACAGGGGGAAGGAGAGGAAGGGAGGAAGAGAGAGTGAGGGGATAGTTAGACAGGGGGAAGGAGAGGCAGATGGAGGGAGGAAGAGAGAGAGTGAGGGATAGTTAGACAGGGGGAAGGAGAGGAAGGGAGGAAGAGAGAGAGTGAGGGGATAGTTAGACAGGGGGAAGGAGAGGAAGAGAGAGAGTGAGGGGATAGTTAGACAGGGGGAAGGAGAGGAAGGAGAGAGTGAGGGGATAGTTAGACAGGGGGAAGGAGATGCAGACTGGGAGAGGAAGGGAGGAAGGGAGAGAGTGAGGGGATAGTTAAACAGGGGGAAGGAGAGGAAGGGAGAGAGTGAGGGGATAGTTAGACAGGGGGAAGGAGAGGAAGGGAGAGAGTGAGGGGATAGTTAGACAGGGGGAAGGAGAGGCAGACGAGGAGAGGAAGGGAGGAAGAGAGAGAGTGAGGGGATAGTTAGACAGGGGGAAGGAGAGGAAGGGAGAGAGTGAGGGGATAGTTAGACAGGGGGAAGGAGAGGCAGACGAGGAGAGGAAGGGAGGAAGAGAGAGAGTGGGGGGATAGTTAGACAGGGGGAAGGAGAGGAAGGGAGAGAGTGAGGGGATAGTTAGACAGGGGGAAGGAGAGGAAGGGAGAGAGTGAGGGATAGTTAGACAGGGGGAAGGAGAGGAATGGAGAGAGTGAGGGGATAGTTAGACAGGGGAAGGAGAGGCAGACTGGGAGAGGAAGGAGAGAGTGAGGGGATAGTTAGACAGGGGGAAGGAGAGGAAGGGAGAGAGTGAGGGGATAGTTAGACAGGGGGAAGGAGAGGAAGGAGAGAGTGAGGGGATAGTTAGACAGGGGGAAGGAGAGGAAGGAGAAAGTGAGGGGATAGTTAGACAGGGGGAAGGAGAGGAAGGGAGAGAGTGAGGGGATAGTTAGACAGGGGGAAGGAGAGGAAGGGAGAGAGTGAGGGATAGTTAGACAGGGGGAAGGAGAGGAAGGGAGGAAGAGAGAGAGTGAGGGATAGTTAGACAGGGGGAAGGAGAGGAAGGGAGAGAGTGAGGGGATAGTTAGACAGGGGGAAGGAGAGGCAGACGAGGAGAGGAAGGGAGGAAGAGAGAGAGTGAGGGGATAATTAGACAGGGGGAAGGAGAGGAAGGGAAAGAGTGAGGGGATAGTTAGACAGGGGGAAGGAGAGGAAGGAGAGAGTGAGGGGATAGTTAGACAGGGGGAAGGAGAGGAAGGGAGAGAGTGAGGGGATAGTTAGACAGGGGGAAGGAGAGGAAGGGAGAGAGTGGGGATAGTTAGACAGGGGGAAGGAGAGGAAGGGAGGAGAGGAAGAGAGAGTGAGGGGATAGTTAGAGGGAAGGAGAAGCAGACGAGAGGAAGGGAGAGAGTGAGGAGTGTTCCCCAAACACGGATGAGAAAAAGTAAACAGGAAGAGCTATTTTCATGAAAGCTCTTCCTTCTCCCCCCCCCCTCCAACCTCTGCATATGGAGATATCCGTGGTATTTAGCGCTGTCTAATTGAGTCTGTGTTTAATTCTTCGTGGCGTGGAGGAGGAGGGATTCAGGGACTGCTGACAGACACGTTTCTAGAGCTCCAGGCAGACCGGCCCAAACGCCACCTGATACACTAAAAGTAGAGCACTACCCCTATAGATCCTGGTCAAAAGTAGTGCACTACCCCTATAGATCCTGGTTAAAAGTAGTGCACTACATAGGGAATATGGTGCCGTTTGGGACTCAGCCGTAGAGTAAGGGCCCGGGCCAAGCCCAGGATCAATAATGTGTCTTTATGAGAAATTACCCATAATGCTATTGAGCTTACAGCGTTCAGGCCTCCGCGGGGATAACAAGCTAATGAAATGCCATTTGTGGCGTTAGATAATGCTGAGTGGTT